>NC_136421.1:238069745-238309745 GCF_052625555.1 Lactuca saligna
TTGTAGGGACATCTTTTAGAAGTAGGATTGCGTTAAGGTCTATAAACAAATTTCCATAGTTACATGCATCATAACATGTCGACAGTGTTCCTAGTCAACGGAACAAATCGACATTTTACGTCTGAAGGTAATCATCAGTCATAAAATATAAATTCTAGAAGTCGATACCGATGCATTCCTGATTTTGGAAAACTTTCCAGGGAGTTTAGGAGTACGTCCAAAGTTGAACACTAAGTTCTATGGGAAATATCAATGCGACAATGTCGGCTAAAAGGGATAAGCTAAAGCGTTAGACCGTGAGCCAACTTCCTATTTATATTCCACCTCAATCAGGTGAATTACGTAACAATACTATGTATTAAAATATATGTCCATTTATGTTAGAATATAAAGAGATAATGGAGTAGAGTTGAAAGTATAGTCTCTATGTGTTTAT
This sequence comes from Lactuca saligna, assembly GCF_052625555.1. Lineage (NCBI taxonomy): Eukaryota > Viridiplantae > Streptophyta > Magnoliopsida > Asterales > Asteraceae > Lactuca > Lactuca saligna. The sequence continues at coordinate 238,070,182 of NC_136421.1, forward strand.
TGTTTTCAAACTAGAGTTATTGAGTAGAGGCGAAAGTGTAGTCTCTATGTGCTTAAATGTTAATTTATTTAAGATATTTGTTATGGTTAAGTGGGGGAGTTGACAACGATGAGAACATGTTGGGGGCCGATAGACTCGTGTTAAAGAGGAAATGGAAGCTAGGATGTAAGTCTAAGGTACATATATTATTAAACATCGACTAAAGGTCATGATCTAATTGGTGGATCAACGAAGGTCGTGCACCATTGTTTGTATGCATGTATATGTATTGTGGTATATGGTATTTTAGGAAAATCACTAAGCTTCGTGGTTACCCAATTGATTACAAATGTTTTTAGGTACTTCTTCGGATGATAAGAAGGGCAAGGCTTTGTTATACACGTGCATCAATGTGACATCCCCAAAATCTCGGCCAGAAAAGACCGATTTCATTTATGCTTTTTAAAATAATTTTCAGAGTAAATCCTTTTAATTTTAAAAGAGATGCGGAATTTGTTCCCAAAAACAAAACATGATAAAATAGATATTTATCAAAACATTTCATAAAGAAATATGATTTCATTTCACAATCAAAAGTCGGGATGTCATGTTCCGATACAGATCATAAAGCATAAACAATAGCATTACAAGTCATTCAACAAATATATACATATACAGACTTGTAAACAAAACAACTTGATGTTCGCCCATCTTAAGCTCTTGCGCCACTTCCTGTAAAATAAATCAACTGAGTGGGTCAGGCTTGGGAGCCTGGTGAGCATATAGGGTTTTCAACCCACAATAATTATATTTAATTTCAACCATCAACAATAAACCCGATTACCCATTCCCGTTATCCTCACCTTACGTTCCTAAAAATAACGTCTATTATAAGGAACCTATTTCAGGATTTTTCATCGGGACGGACATCACTGCAGAGGGGCTTCCTCAACAATAAGTGTCCTAAAGGCAACCATGTGGTGGATAGAGTACACCGGTGAACACGTCGTTCACAACACCTACAGGTAATGAGCCTGCTAGTGTTCCACAGGACAGTCTAGAATAGTCCGTGGTCGTCATCCATACTCTGCTGAATGACTAGAATAACACCAATAACACCGAGGCCTCTCATCTATTTATTACACACCAATTATCTACCCATGTTCTACCCAACATATTAGTAGATAAAAATATACATTTTTATACATAGTTTAAAAACCTGTATAACATGCTTTAAGCAATACATATTCCACATAACAGATGAGGCATACACACATAACACGTATTTCATAGAGAATACATCAGATCTGTAAGATAAAAGAGAGTGAATATACACTCACACGTATAACAACCAAATATATACACCTAACACGTATTTTATATGAAATACTTCATAATATTGCGTTGGAATGAAAATAACTACACACTCACTTGATCAGAAGATGATCGGGCAGCACTACGGCTTGCAGAAGAGGTGTTTCTCCGTAGATCTGGAAGATCTTCACAAAACCGGGCTCCTCGCGGGCAGCGTTTCGGCTCGGGAATAACGCTCTTCGGGATCCTCGGGGCTTCGGATCTTGCTTCGGGGCTCGGGAATGATACCGGGGTTTTGGGGCATAAACGACATGCAAAACGAGGCAAAACTTAGAGAGAGGGAAGAGTTTGAACAAGAGAAAATGGCTGAATTCGAGTTCTATTTATAGGCTGCTGGGTCTGGGATTACGCGGGGCGTACTCAAATTACGCGAGGCGTACTCAGTACGCGGGGCGTACTCGGGTTACGCGGGGCGTACTTTGACGTCACTGCGTGCGTCGGCTGGTGGCACTCGAGTATTGGTCAGACAAGTTGCATCCGACTGAGTACGCGGGGCGTACTCAAATTACGCGGGGCGTAATTGACTTGTCAAACTTCTAAATTGCGTAACTTTCGCATACGAGCTCCGTTTTCGACGTTCTTTATATCCACGCGAAGGTCAGACCATACTCTACAACTTTCATTTAGACTCCGTCGGCAAATTTTGACTTTTACTTTTATTATTTATTTTTAGAAGGCCGGGACAGAAAAACTTCGTTATAAATTCATAACTTCTTCGTCTGACGTCCGTTCTCGCCTAACTTTTCATCATTTCGCTACTAACAACAAGATCTTCGATTCTCATTTAGATTGTTTCGGCTAAAAACCGCTCGATCTCAAATCGAGTATTCGGGATGTATACCGCTAAGTCGAAACTTCATAAAATCATAACTTCCTCATACGAAGTCAGATTTGGGCGTTCCTTTTATGCACGCTCTCGGTTTAACGAAATCTACGACTTTCGTTTAGATTGCTAAGGCTAAATATCGCTCTATCTTAAATTCATATTTTACGTCACTCGGCGTCGTGTCGGTTCTGTCGCGAAACTCCGACAGGTCATAACTTCTTCGTTATAACTCGGATTTTGGCATTCCTTATATCTCCGGAATCCTTGTTTCGACCACTACAACTTTATGCAAAGATGTCGGGCTTATCTCACATTTAAATTTTGATGCTTATTTTATTCTTAATTTATTAAATTATAAAATTAAGAAAATACACACATAAATCACATAATTCAAATAATTCACAAATAATACATTCTTATTATTTCAAGTTGAGTTACAAGGTTAACCTAGACTATTACATTGCTAAAAATGGCAAGCCTAGAAACACGGGCGTTACAATCAACATCATGTTTTCCACATAAGTTAATTGTACTCTGATTTAATTGAATAAATAAAAATGTAAAATTTTATGGTAAAAGTCAAGATGTTACAGTGATAGTCCTGGTGACTATAATACCATGGACTAATAAAATGGTGGTCTTGGTGACTGTAACACCGTGATATTAAGAATCGGTTATTAGTGATGGTCTTGGTGACCATACCATCACTATTATATAATAACTTATTTAAGGTGGTCTTGGTGACTATAAGACCACCGCAATGGGATTAGTTACTCTTAGTGGTCTTGGTGACTGTAACACCATTGTATTTAGATCAATTATTAGTGTTAGTAGTCGTAACTGTAACACCATGAGGTTCTGAGACTATAATATATTATAGTTATGAGGTATCCTTGGTGGCTGGAATACTACCCTTATGACATAATATATTAATTTTTAAAGATTGAAAAATGCCAACAAGTGAAATATTGATTGGATAAAATAGTGCTTTGTGTAGTATTGATACTGTTGAGAAGAGGTTATGAAGTATTGATAGTAGCTTATGTGGCTGTAAGTCTGTTATGGATGGTTAATGGTTGGAACAGTAGCTTAGAAAGATGTAAATCTAATTATTGGAGAATTATATACTAACACTCAATTTGAGTGTATGTTTGTTGATTGAATGTCACTAGAGATATACACTTAGTTGTGCAACTAATTTATATTGTTGATATGATTACTGACTAAGCTCATTGTACTTTACCAAATAGTTATATGTGTTTTTCAGGTCCAAGTACACTTAGTACCATGAAGTGGAGTTAGTGGCTCTCAACTTGAATTCATACACGAGGTTACTGTAAGATCTTCCAATTCATTATTTTAAAACATAACCGTAAAAATTAGAGTATCAATAACATCTCTCAAACATAAATCAAAAGGACAATGTGTCTGACCATGCCTTCATATTTCCTTGATCCATTGAAGTACCTAGAACATTTAAATCTATAACTGTAAGCCAAAGCTTAGTGGGTTCCCTTGAATACTCATCACAAAAATACACATATAATGCATGCACTCATGAGCCTACAGTATGACTAGACTGCCTCTTAAGGCCTACAATACACCAGGACTGCTCTCCTTAGGGCTACAATTTAGCTGGACCGCGTTGCAAGACCTACACTACACCTGGCCTGCCCGAGTATCTTGGCCTACAACATAAAGCAAGCCCACCTTAACCCAACCTCCATATGTTGATATATGCAAACAAATAAAAATAACAAGAAAACACAGATAATCATACATATCTACCAATCTAGCACATCATTACAACATACCAACATCCTACACACATGGATACATACAACAATACAAATTATAGTGGGAAAACTCACCTTATAGCCTCGTAGACAGTAGTACAGCTCTTACAGGACAAAGACTAGTTATACGAGTCATATATACAAAATTAGAGGAACATCTTCAATCTACAGTCTAAAATGTCACACCCCTGGCGGAGGAGACATAATATAATAGGCTGTGTGACTTAGTTCATGGATCAAAAGCAAATTGAATATACATCACAAGTTACAACAATAACAACACAACGATTACATTCCAATTTAAGGTTTGAATACAAGTTTCATAATAATAATAATAAATTTATAAATTTACCTTAACAGATAGGCTGACATCACAAAAACTTAGTTAAAACTAGGTTACTCGAAATCCATGAACGTTTCTCCTTCTAAAAGTTGGTTTAATGATTTCCTGAGAATACATGTAATTTGAGAGTGAACACAAAGGTTGGTGAGAGTTACAAGCTTTTTGCTAACGGTAGTAATGTTACTTTAAAAGTCTAAAACTATAACCTTTTTATTTAAAACCATGTTTGATAAAGAGATAAATCATAAATAAATCTATACTTGAAATGTTTCTTAAATAGAGAAACCAAGGTAAATCCATAATTGAAATGTTTGTTAAATAGAAAAATCACCTTAAATCCATACTTGAGATGTTTGTTATATAGAGAAATCACGGTGAACCCATACTTTATATGTTTGTTAAATAGAGACATGAAAATAATTCCATACTTCAATTGCTTGATAAACAAAGAAATCGAATCCATTGTTGCTAGGTAAAGAGATCCAGTCAGTGCTTATAGTGAGTCATATAACCAAACTATATGATTAAAGTACCCCTACAATACTCCATTGGACGTAGTAGAAATCAATAAGATATTTATCACCCGTTTCGATTAATCAGTTGACATTGTAGCTATCAACCACACATAGGGGTGTCAACCCGTAAAGATCTATACGTACGTTTCTCGGCTCCGAAGATTAACAGTTATAGTGTTGTGGGTAAACTAATTATTTTTCACTTGGGTAATTAATAATGTCTCACTCATAAGGCCCTTAACTAAGACTTAACATGAAAATTCGAGCATCTTCCATAAGAAAATTCATAAAATGGTATAATACTCGGTCGGATAAGTGGAAATCCCATGGCAGTGTGCACAAGTACATAAATTAATTAAAGATATGAGTTTGATAACTCGTGTGTGTGTTTATATATATATATATATATATATATATATATATATATATATATATATATATATATGAATGATGTGAACTTGAAATACTACCAAGTTATTAACTTTTTATGACACAAGTTTTATAAGATACATTGTCATTAAATCATAATATTTATGTAGTAGAACAACATGTTACCCTTACTAGTTACATTATTTAAAAACAACTATAACATATATACATAAAACATACTTATCACTAGTTTATCTGTAAATGAATTATTAATTAACATAATAATATTTATAAACAAGTTTTGAAATCGGTAAGTGTTTGTCATGAACAATATATATATACATATATATATATGTATGTATGTATATAATTATATATGGCACATGTATTCTTCCCCATATCTTAAAGTTATTAAAAAGGGGCCATAAACACTCACGTTCGTAGCGTGAAAGACGCACGTGGTGTGGAACTTGTCATGAAAATTGCAATGTGACATTCCTTTCTCTTAAAAGGAACCACCCATGTATTTTTGTGTACCTAATACAACCAAAAGGGTTGTTTTGGTATTAATTGTTAAGTATATGGTGGTTTTTGTTAACACAAATAATTTATACGGATTGATTTTGCTGAAAACATTCTCAAGGGACTGGTCTTGCAATGTATTTCAAAATCAGGGGCTGAAAGTGTACATTTTGAAGATGATATGGAGTTCTAGGACTCTGTTTACTAAGATTTTCAAAAGGAGGGGATGTTCTTGACTAAGGAATGGAAAGCTTTTCTGAAGGTTATATATTATTAAAATTGGACAATGTTTGTACAGTACCATCGTCCTTCTCCCTCGTTTGTTTGGTGTCACAGGTAAGGAATGGAAATAAAACAAACAACCCCTTAATTGATCAAAAAGGAAAGAATAAATAATGAAGGTGGAGGATCGAACCTACAAGGTCGCAAGAAGTGGCGGTAGCTGACTAGAGATGATCGATAGAAGCAACAGCTATTGATGATGGTGGTTCCACAATAGCGGCAACATGGTGGTAGGGGCTACTCTGGCGGCTTCTACTACTTCTTTTTCTTGCTTTTCTGGTGAGCTCGACTGAAGGGAGGGAAGAGAGGAAAGAGGGGGAGTGAAGGCTGTGTTCATAAAGCGTGGTGGCTATGGTGATTCATGGTGGCCAAGGGTTACTAATGGTGGTTATTTATGGAGGAGAGTGGCAAGAGGTGGTGGTCGAAGTGGCTGCTTCCTTGTTTTTCCTTCTTTTAGCAGTGGATCGATGAGAGGGGGAAGGATGGTGATGAGGTGGTGATGTTTGATCAATATGTGGTGATACAAGGTGGGTTTTGGTGGTGGTGGTGTGTGTTGGATTTAATCCAAACGTGCTCAAAAGACTCAGACTCTCTTCAAGGGTATTTTAGTCAATTTTTATGTTTGAAGAAGTAAAAGGCCATGTAGGCCATCAATTCTGTTTTCTTTAGTAGAAGTAGATCATGGATAGTTTGTTGCTATCTTTTAGGGATTTATTCGTTTTATGTAGTTCGTTCTTTTCATTTTGAGTGGGAGCACCTGGAAATAAAACGAGAAAATTGTCCCAAAAGCTTTTTGTTTTCTTCCTCGTGTACTCTGATGTTTTCTCTTTTGCATTAGGTGCAGGGGTTGATTCCATCATTTGGTATCAGAGCCTGGTTTATGCCCAAGTGTCAACCCCGATCAACAAGTATGGGTGATAGAAGTGAGAAAGATGGTCAGATTACTTTGCACTACCCTATGTTGTGAAGAAGCAATTATGATGCCTGGGCAGTAAAAATGAAGGTGGTTTTGCAGGCACAAGGTGTTTGGGATGCTGTTGAGCCCAGAACAACAAACACTATAGTCGGAGTAAAGAAGGATAAATTGACGTTGGGTGCTATCTATCTAGGGATACTGGAACATCTCTTGTTATCATTGTTAGAAAAGCAAATAGCCAAGGAGGCATGGGATGCCTTGAAGATGATGTTCATGGTGGTAGATAGGATAAAGATGGCCAGGGTGCAAACTTTGAAGGCGGAATTTGAGACTCTAAACATGAAAGAATAAGATATTGTCGATGATTTTTTTATTAAAGTGGGTAATATCGTCAGCAATATTAGGGATCTCGGTGACAAAATGGAAGAATCATATGTGGTAAAAAAATGTTACATGCAGTGCCCTCAAAGTTTGTGCAGATTGTTTCAAGCATCGAGCAATTCGGAGACGTAGACTTGATGTCTATGAAAGAAGTCATTGGAAGATTCAAAGCCCATGAAGAATGGGTGAGAGGGCATGTTGAGGTAGAAGAAAAGAAGCTACTGTTGACCTACTGTTGACCTATCAAGAATGGTCAGATAGAAGCAAGAAAAATGGCGAAGTGGGATCGAAAGCTACAACTAACACCTATATGTGAGGTTCAAGCAACTCACGAGGACATGGAGTGGTAGAGGAAGAGGTGATGGTTTTGGGAATCGTGGTGGTTGCAGGGGCGATGTTCATCATCAACGCAATAGGGGTCATGGTCATTCCAATGATCATGACAAAAGTACATTGAGATGCTACAATTGTTAGGACATTGGGCATTTTGTTGCAGAATGTTAAAACCCACGCCGAGAACGAGAAATAAATTAGGAGGCGAACTTAACCAGAGACGACCTAGAGGAACCAGCTTTGTTACTTTTTGCATTTCATGAAACTGACAAGGTGCAAGAAGTGTTTTTGAATGAGGTGAATTTGACTCCAACGCTAAGAGGAACAAGGGATGAACCAAACAAATCAAACATGTGGTACTTGGCCAACAGGGAAAGTACCCACATGACAAGTCAAAAGGAGAAGTTTCAAGAACTCAACCATTCCATTCAATGTTCAGTAAGGTTTGGTGACGTGTCACGGGTTCGTATCGAAGGGAGAGGGATGATAGTGTTCATATGTAAGAATGGTGAGCATCGTATACTGCAAGATGTATACTACATACCGAGTCTTTGCACCAACATTATAAGTTTGGGTTAATTGACTGAAGGCGATGACAGAATAGTGATGCTCTGATCATACCTGTGGGTCCATTATGTGAAAGGTAGAATTCTTATGAAGGTCAAGAAATCAATCAACCGGTTGACAAGATAGAGTTAGAAGACATTAACTCAAGATGCTTAATTGCAACTAGCAATGACTCACACAAGTTATGGCACGCACATATGAGTCATGTGTGTTACAATGCACTCAAGCTCATGTCAGATAAAAAAATGGTATGTGTATTGCTAAAGATAATAAGTCCCACAGGTATGTGTTAAGGTTGTTTAGTAGGCAAACAAACACGAAAACCTTACCCAAATCATACTAACTTCAGAGCAAATAAGAGATTAGAATTGATACATGGGGATCTCTGCGGTCCAATCTCACCACCCACACCTGCGGGGAACACGTACTTCTTGTTAGTTGATGATTTTAGTCGGGTTACGTGGATCTACCTATTGCAGACAAAAGACAAAACACTTGGTATGTTTAAGAAATTCTAGGTAGCGGTAGAGGCTGAAACAGGAAAAGAATTAAGGTGCTCCGATCAAATCGTGGCGCAGAATGTCTTTCAAAGGATTTCACCTCATATAGTGAAGAAACCAGATTGATACGACACTACACAACCCCGTACTACCTTGAACAGAACGGAGTCGTGGAGAGATGCAACCATACTATTGTGGAGATGGCGAGAAGCTCACTTAAAAGCATGCAAGTTCCCAAGACATTGTGGGGGTGAGGCAGTGCGTAATGTAGTGTATACTTTAAACTGTTCAACCATAAGAACCCTAGAGAACTCAATCCTATATCAAATGTGGATCGGAAGAAAGCCTAATATCGAACATGTAAAGTTGTTGGGATGCGTTGCTCATATGAAGGTGATTGGTACACATCTTAGTAAACTTGCTGATCGGAGTAAAGCGATGGTTCATATGGGAACTGAGACGGGAACAAAAGCTTACATGCTACTAGATCCGAACAATGGTACTATTAGCATCAGCAGAGATGTTTGCTTTGATGAATACATGGTCTGGCCATGGGGAGAGGAAAAGAAAGTTAAGGCTACACCTGGAATGACCTTCACTGTTGAGGGACATTCACCATTGGAAGTATAAGAAGAATTCAGTGAACCAAAACCCTACACCCCTGTACAACATGAAGATTTGAATGACCATAGTATGGAGATGTCTACAGTAGAGACCTCACAGGATCCAACATGACAACCTAGCCCACATGAGAGCACAACCACATCATCAACACCAAAAAGGTCAACCGGCTCCACAAGTACTATGACAAGCTCTACTAGGGGAGGATCTCCTAAGAGGTATACACTTCTAAATGATCTGTATGATGAATGTGAACGGATTTTGTTGTTGAATGATTGTGAAGAACCAACCACATATGATACAACTGGAAAATACAATGATTGGAATAGTGCAATGAAATGTGAAGTTGATGCAGTTGTAAAGAACAAAACATTGACTCTTATAGATCTACCACCGGGACGAAAAGAAATCAGGCTCAAATGGGTCTACAAGGTGACAAAGGATCCGAGTGGAATGGTATTGAAGCATAAAGCTCATTTAGTGGCGAAGGGATATGTCCAGAAAGAAGGCGTAGACTTCGATGAGGTATTTGCTCCGGTGGCTCGGAAGGAAACTATCAATATTTTACTTTCACTTTCAGCTAATAGCGGATGGGTTGTGCACCACCTCGATGTCAAATTGCATTCCTAAATGGTAAGCTAGAGCAGGAAGTTTATGTGACACAACCGCGAGGCTTTGTGAATCATGATCAACCAAACAAGGTGTATAAGTTAAACAAGGTGTTATACGGACTTCGACAAGCTCCAAGAGCTTGGAATTCAAGACTCGATAAGTATCTCAAGAAAATTGGGTTCAAAAGGTGCTTGCAAGAATATGTTGTATGTAACACCCGTAGATCCGGGCTAGTCAATTTAGAGGTAATAGGGGTCGAAAATGACTTTTCGACAAAATATTATTTAGAATAAATAATCTTAACCAAGTTTTAGAATATGTCACAAGGTTTCCGTACATATAAAGAGCGTCGAAATCCGAGTTATAACGAAGAAGTTATGACCCGTCGAAGTTTCGCTACGGAACCGACACGGCACCGGGAAGTGTAAATAGTGATTTTATGATGGAGGACCTTTTAGCCTTAGTGATCTAAACGAAAGTCATAGAATATGTTAAAACGAGAAAATCCATAAAAAGAACGCCCAAATCTGACTTCGTATGAAGAAGTTATGTTTTTTATAAGATTCGGCTTAGTAGTGCATGACCCGAAACTCGAATTTTAGTTCGATAGGTTTTTGGCTTACGTGTCTTAAATGAGAGTTGAATATCTCATTAATAGGAACTTAACAGTAAAGAGACAGACGAAAACAGAGTCCGTATGAAGGAGATACGAATTCTTCGCGGTCATTTAATAGTCTAAGCGCCTCGTACTGTTAAATTTAAGATCGGTCGAGAATTAGCCGACGGAGTCAAAATGAAAGTTGTAGATATTATTTTTACCTACCCGTTGATATAAAGAACGTCAAAAACGGAGGTCGTATGTGAAAGTTACGGATTTTAGACGTCGGAAGTGTGATGTGCGAAAATGGGTGATGTGGTACAATCTTGGCCATTGCTTTCTCCCCAAGTCTTGCCACTAGATGGTGACATGTGGCACCAAGTTCAGCCATTTTCACCCTATAAATAGAACCTCTCGCACCCTCATTTTCTTCACACCTTTCTCATTCATTCTTCTCTTTACTCTCTTTCTTGAACCTCTCTTTAGCCCCGAAACCCCCCGAAAAGCCTAGGGAACCTCCCTAGCACAAGGCGGAAGCCCCTGAGTGCTCGACAGCTCCGAGAAGAAGAGCTTTTCCGCATGGGAATGCTGCTCCAAGCAAAGGCTGGTTTTCTATAAACCCGCTGTAAGTGAGCTACGCTTATGCTATTTTTAATATAGTTTTTATTTAATTATATTAACGTTATTAAGAACGTATAATAAGTAATTGGTCTATTATTATGGATTATATAAGTATGATTTAATAGTTATATAATAGTAATAATAGGTAGACTATTAATTAGTCTCGGTGAATAATAGAGTAAACTCTAGTGGTAATAATACTAGGTTTCGTCGAAGGAATTTTTTTTTTCAAGAAGTGAAGCGCTGTCTGAGTTCGGAATCACCACCTTTTCAAGTGAGTGCATAGTTACTTTCATCTTACACATAGATATGAAGTATTTTATATAAATTACGTGCTATGTGTGCATATTATTTAACATCCCAAAAATACAGGCCAAAAATTTCATTTTTAAATACATCATTATAAAACCAACAGTGTAATAAAACATTTGTAATATCATGTCATGTCAACACCAAAGTAGAACTAATCAAACATGTTATCGTGAAACAATATCAAAGTGTAATCCCAAAGATCTCATGTGCGGAAAACCATAGTGTGATGCGCTGCGATCAAGCCGACTCCTTTCCTTTAAACACGAAGTACCTGAAACCAAAAACTGAAAACCGTAAGCACGAAGCTTAGTGAGTTCCCCCATCATACCACATACCATATAATAACATAACATACATATATTGTCAGGCATATCTGGGTGCCCGACCTACCCCTTCGGTCCTCACGACCGGATACTGACTAGCATATCTGGGTGCTGGTCTCTCCTTCGGTCCTCTCGACCGGATACTGACTAGCATATCTGGGTGCTGGTCTCCCCTTCGGTCGTCTCGATTGGATACTGACTAGCATATTTGGGTTCTAGTCTCCCTTTCGATCTTCTCGATCGGATGCTGGGGACTATTTCGCCCCTACCACTACCACATAACACGTATCACATAATCTATTTAACATGGCAGGGCATGACTGCCCCTTTGGCCCTATCGACCGATAACCTGGGGACTATCTCCCCTACTATTACTAGCACACAACATCATATCATACAAACACATAAACATAACACAGGTAGTAGCAACCCTAGATGAATATCATAGAGACAATCATCTAATCATACAACTCCTAATAGTGGGCCGACATTGTGGCCTTAGACCCACCGCTACTGGAAGGTAACTCACCTCACACTGCTGACGTCCCGTAGACACGATCCCACACTGCTGAAGTCCCACAGACTCAACCCCTGCTGCTGGATGACAGATTCCCGAACTCTTCCATATCATAACCAGCCGCCAGGAGGCCAGCACCCCCTACTTCTCCGTTGAGCTTCCTGACTCCGATGATACTCAGCTCTGGCGGAACCCTCTTCATTTCCAGCGATACCCTTATCTTCTTCGATGCCAACTAGCCCCAACAATCACTCAAAACTCCAAATAGGGTTTAAGCTATACATGATTCTCATAGCTACCCCTTTTCTTTTTTCTTTTTCCCACTGTTTCATCTCTCTAATCTTTGTTGTGATAAACCCACTGGAGATTTCGATCAGTAGCTCTACCTTACACCTTGTTCATCGGAAAGTATACTTGGACAGGACGGTTTTGCTGCTAGGAATAGCTGAAGAAATGATCAGCGGTCCCATCAAAATGCATTGAACCATCAGTTTCTCATCGGAGCTTGTGATTCACTGCTGGCTTAACTCCACACATCAAACTCTCTCCTAGATGTCTTCTGGTGAAATTCCAATGGGTCCATCAGTGACAGGCGGTGCTTCTTCATTTCTTTTTTCTTCTTCTCTTTCTCCCTCTTATTTCTAGATCTAAGAACTTTTCTCGAATTTTCTCCGACTCTCGTTCCAGCTGCACACAAAACACACTCGCGCCCTCACTCAATAATTAAATTGAGGTTGATTCTTTGCATTAGAATGACCAGGTGCAGCAACGAAAATGGGAGAATAACTCCCTCCCTCACGCTATGTCGCTAACAGGGAGGACAAAAATGTCAAATTTAGCAGATGGGCAAAGACAGCCCCTATATTTTGGTCACTTGAAAGGATATAATCCCACAACATTTCTTTCAATTTAACTCCAAAAGTTACCCTTTAGCCCTTCCTTTCATAATTCCCTTCATACATAATCATAATAATTACCAAGCAGTCCTCAACACTTCAATATATTTTCAATTTATGTCCCAATCTTACCAACAACCCCTGCCTCCTGAAAATCTTCACAACATAAATCTCAGGAATACACTTGTAGCCCTCGAAGGTCCGACTTATATTATTTGGCTCCCCGAGACCAACACTTCGCTAATTATTATTAATTTTAGGGCCATTAAACAAATATTATAAATTATAAATTCACATCTTGGGGGTTCCGGGTTTATTATTTAATTGCTCTATTTCAAATAGGATGTTACATATTATCTAAGTACTTGTTGTCTATGCTAAATGAACGATTTTATACATGTTTTAAATGATTTAAACTGTATATGTATTTTATATCTACGATAATGTTGGGGTAAACATGGGTAGATATAATAGATGGAATACTAGTTAAATGATGAGTTGAGAGGTGTTATAGACCACGAGGTGAGGGTGAGAGGTGGACGATGTGAGCAGCCTTTTTCCCAAATGATGGCTCCGTCATTAAGCAGAGTATGGATGACAACCCCAGACTATTCTAGACAGTCCAATGGAACACTAGCAGACTCGCAACCTGTAGGTGTTGTGAACCATATGTTCACCCGGTGTACTCTAAACCCTAGTGATCATGCAGACTTGATGCATAAACCATGGTGATCATGCAGACTTGATGCCTAAACCCTGGTGATCATGTAGACTTGATGCCTAAACCTTGGTGATCATGCAGACTTGATGCCTAAACCTTGGCAACTATGCAGACTTAGTGCCCGTTGTGTAAACCGTGGCAACGATGGACTTTGTGCCGATTCCTTAGGATGATCCTTAGGAATGAATGAGCGAGGAATAGCTGATTCTTATGGTAGAACCTTAAGATTAAAGAAGATAATGGGGATGGGTAATTGGGTTGATTGTTTGATTGTTTAAACATAATAATTATATTATTGTGGGTTGAAAACCCTATGTACTCACCAGGTTTCCCAACCTGACCCACTCAGTTTATTTATATCACAGGTGTTGATATGAAGTCACATTACACTGAGAGATTACAGAGATGTAGATCACCAGTGTAAATAAATGTAAGTTCTGTTTATGCTTATGTTTCTGTATTGACGATGACATCCCAAACGTTTTAAAATAAATAAAATACGTTTCTTCGAAAATATTTTGATAACATATTTATCGGATTTTTCTGGGAAAAAATTCTGCAACATTTTTATGAAAATAAGTACTCTGATTTTTATAAAGCAGAAACAAAATCGGTCTTTTCTGGCCGTGAAAATGGGGATGTCACACTGCATATACAAGGAACACAAAGGGAAAAGCACTGATTGTGGGTGTGCATGTAGACGACCTCATAGTTACAGGTGACTGTAACAATGAGATAACACACTTCAAGGAACATATGAACATGAAATTTGAGATGACTGATCTAGGAAAACTCTCATATTATCTTGGAATTGAAGTCCATCAGCATGAAGGAACAATCACCCTAAAGCAAACATCATATGCCAAGAAAATACTAGCTAAGACTATAATGGAGGAGTGCAATCCTTGTAAGTACCCAATGGAAGCTAAATTAGAACTAACCAAGGATGAGGATGGAGTACACGTTAATTCCATAGAGTATAGGAGTGTGGTTGGTGCACTGCGATACCTGACCCTTACCCTAGCCGACATCAGTTATGCTGTTAGGTTGGTAAGTAGATTCATGGAGAGACCCACAATTCAACATATGAAAGCAGTGAAACACATCTTGAGGCATGTGAAAGGGACCACATACTTGGTCTGGTCTATGGCAATGGTAATAAAGAAAGTGTTATCACCAGGTATACTGATAGCAACTTAGCAAGAGATGTAAATGATAGAAGAAGCACAAGTGGAATGGTATTTTATCGCATGGGGATCAATAAAGCAGAGTTGTTATCCCTCTCATCCTATAAAGCATAATTCATGGCAACCACCTCAACAACATGCCAAGCAATCTGGATCAGATGACGGCTAAGTGAAATAACTAACTGCAAGATCAAGGCATTTGTGTTGTACATTGACAACAAGTCTACTTTAGACATGGAAAAAAATCATGTATTCCACAGGAGAAGAAAACATTTTGATACGAGACACCATTTCATTCGTGAACGTGTGGAGGAAAATGACATTGTTGTCCAACATGTGTGTAGTAAGAAACAAAGAGCCGACATCTTTACTAAGTTAATGGGGAAGACTCAATTTTTGGAGATGAGAGATCTGTTGGGAGTATAGCAGGTAATAAGTTGAAGTTCAAAGTAATGGCATGACCTGAACACTTTGGATTAAGGGAGAGTATGTTGGATGTCATCCAAATGTGCTTAAAAGACTCAGACTCTCTTCAGGGGTATTTTAGTCAATTTTTATGTTTGAATAATTAAAAGGCCATGTAGGCCATCAATTTTGTTTTCTTTTGTAAAAGTATATCATGGATAGTTAGTTGCTATCTTATAGGGATTTATTTGCTTTATGTATTTCATTCGTTTCATTTTTAGTGGGAGTGCCTAAAAATAAAACGAGAAAATTGTCCCAAAAGCTTCCTCTATTCTTCCTGCTGTGTACTCTATTGTTTTTTGTTTTGCACCAGGTGCAGGGGTTGATTCCATCAGTGTGGCGGTGCTAATGAGAATGGTGAAAGCTTTCATTTATAATCAGTTACTGGAGGTGGTGAATGAGTTCAAGAAGAAGAAAACAAAGTTCCTTGTATGGTAGCATTTGATCAGGAAGAAGATGAATTTGGTGTTTTTCTCAATTTGCAATCTTTGATTTTGACTTTCAAAGAGATAAAGACATGTAAGAGAGACGTGAGAGGCTAGTGCTTTTCCCATTGACCAATCAAAGCCTTAAAAATGCTTAATTTTCATTAATTTATATTAATCCTTAAAATGATTCTCATTTTGCATGTCCATTTATCGATGTTCGGTAATTTTTTCGATTGTTCCGAATGATCGATTTTAATTGAAGGATTGTAAAAACCTGAACGGATAATTTCTAATACATCTACTTTTCGATTTTTGCAAATACTTTTATAAAATTTTTTTGAGTATGAAATCAAATATTAGACCTTAGCGTGAATCTAAAAATGTTCTCAGAATCTCCGTCTGAGGTGTAAAAGTGTCTCAACCGATGAAAACAATTTATGAAATTAGGAAAAACCAGTGTTATACTAATTTGGTTTCTTAGAACAGTCGGATCTTTTGCATACGAAGTCCGTTTAGGACTTTCTTTATATATTCAAGATCTGGGAAACATGTACTACAAAGATAAAATATTTTATTTTTTCACAAACGCTTACTACAAAATTTCAGTTTTTCAAACGTTAACTAAGGGTACAATTTGTGCTTTATGATTCGGTTTAGATTTTCGACAACGGGAAGTAAGATACCATCTCATAAACTATTGTAATCGAAAAAACACTACATTTTAGCCAAAATATGCATTTAAATTCAACTGGGCAAGTTACAAGAAGGTTTTCGGTGAACTGACTGTTTATAGAAAGGTCAACTTGATCAAAGTTCAACGGTCAACTGTAAAATTCCACAGCCAAAAGTCAACTTAATTGGCTACCATGTCGTGGTCAAGCATTAACTATGTCGTGGAAGCCTCGTGACAGAATAATCATGATACTACCTATCGCTATGTCGTGGGACCTGATCTAACCAAATTAATTTCTTAAGCTCTTATTCCTTTAAGATACACATTCATGCTTTCCAAAAGGCTTTCTTACACCCATTGAGTTATAAAAATTGTTTCTTTATAGACATGCTTGTCCAATGCATGTCTTTCCCAAGCTAGGTCACAACAATGATGGAAATGTGGTCAAAATCTCATGCATGAAGCCAATACCTGACTAGACCTCATATTTGGATCACTGAAACTCAAAGGGACCTCAAGTATACTTAACGTTGACAAATATATGGAATCCATCCACTTACACTCTCACAAACATGGATGAAAATATATAAAGACCTAGATCTAGAAACATAGTACATAAACATTGGAACTTGAGGACTTACAATGGTCCAAAATATATGCTACAAAGTGGTGAGAGAGATTTATGGTTGCATCTTTTCTCAACAGACACAACCACCAAAAAGCTTCAATAACTCAATAATGGAGGCTAGGTTTAAAAGGAGGTGATAAGGGTAGAGGGTGAGCAAACCCTAGCCATCATATCCCTTAAATAAATCATGCTGGTAGTCGCCACGTTGTTGCCAATACCCTGCCATGTCGTCGCGCCCTAAATAAAGGCGTGTTTCCATCGGGTGCCTCCATGTCCTTGTCTCATCACCACCATGTCCTGGCTACCAAAAACCATATATTTTAAGTCTTAAATGCCCAAAACCACAAATGTAATTATACCTGTAACTTGGTGTTATAATTCTCTCCTACTTGAACTAGATTTTATCCTTGAAATGCTCAGTTTATAATAGATCTGGATAGTGTTCATGCATCTCTGCTTCGGGCTCTAAAGTCCATTATGACCCCCTCCGGTGTTGCCACTGAACCTTGACTAAGGGAACCACCTTGTTGTGCAAGGGCTTCATCTTCCTATGAAGAACCGCCACTGGTCTCTCTACATAGTTCAGGGCACTTGTTAACCTGAATGTATTCTAATGGGACCACCATTGTATCATCCACCAAGAAATTCCAAAGCTAAGAAACAGGGAAAGTGTTCAGAATCTGGCTCAGCTCCTTAGGCAAATCTAACTGGTAGGTCACCTTGCCCACCTTGACTACCACTAGAAAAGGTTCGATGAACCGGGGGCCCAACATGCCTTGCTTCTTGAAGCGTATAATACTCTTCCAGGGTGATACCTTCAGCAAAATCATAACTCCAACCTAAAACTTCAACTTGGATCGCCACCTACATCACAAATCTTATGTTGGGTATATGCTGTTTGATTTGCTGCATAACCTCTTTATCTGGAGCACTAACTCAGTTCTCCTCAAGACCGTATGGCCAACCTCTCCCTAACAAACTGGTTTCTAACTCCTCTTCCTATAAAGGAGCTCATAAGGAGGTACACAAATACTAGAATGATAGTTAATGTTCTATGAAAACTAAGCTAAAGGAGGTAAGAGTCCCAACTTCCAACAAAATCAATAACATAGGATCTCAACATATCCTTGAGCATTTGAATAGTTTGCTCACTCTTCCAATTAGTATGTGAATGATAGGCCGTGCTAATATTCAGTCTAGTGCCTAAATACTTATGAAACCTCTTCAAAAATTTCAAAGTGAATTAAACATCTTGATCATATACAATGTAAAATGACACACCGTGGTGAGCAATGATCTCTCACACATAGATATCAGCTAATTTCTCGACTGAAGAACTCTCTTGAAGAATAAGAAAATAGACACTCTTAGTCAGGCGGTAGACAATCAACTAAATGGAATCAGATTCCTTAGCCGTCGTTGGTAGTTTTGTGATAAAATCCATGGTGATCTTTTCACATTTCCAAATAGAAATCTCCAAAGGTTGTAACTTGTTGTTCAGTTTTTATTGTTCGGCCTTACCTTTTGATAGGTCAAAAACCTCTCAACAAACCAAGCTATCTCTTTCTCTCTCTCTCTCTCTCTCTCTCTCTCTCTCTTTCTCTTCATGCAAGGCCACCAGTAACTAAGACTCAAGTCTCGATAAATTTTTGTGGCTCTAGGGAGAATCGAGAACCTGGACATATACATCTCCTCTAACTATGTCTGAAGGACTCTGCCAGAAATTAGAACCCAAACTCATCCACACTAGGTCAATAATCCCCAATTGTAGGTGAAGAATCTATCAATCTAAACCATGGTCTTCTCCTTCTTCAAGTTCTCCCCCTTGATTCCCTCAGCCCGAGCTTCCCTAATCAAATACATAAGTGGTGAAATGATGGTCATCCAAAAAATAAGACTCAAATAGTAGCACTAACCATTATGTGGCTTAAGGTATAATCGGACACATTGGCCTTCCCCGAGTGGTACAGGATCTCACAATTATAATCCTTGACCATGTCAAGCCAGCTGCTTTGCCTCATATTCATATTCAGTTGGTCCATAAGATATCTCAAACTCTTGTGATATGTATATATGGTACAATGGACCCATAAAGATGGTGTCGCGATATCTTAAGGGCACACACCACTTCCCTCAACTCCAAATTGTGTGTAAGATACCTAGCGTCATGAGGGTTCAACATCTTGGAAGCATATGAAATAACACTACCTTGTTGCATAAGTAACTCCCTCAGAACAATGATCTAAGCATCATAATACACCACAAAATCCTCAACACCCTTTGGCAGGGTCAATACCGAGGCCTCACATAGTCTCTACCTCAGATTCTCAAACGCAATTTGCTACTCAAGCCCCAACGAAAATCTACACACTTCTTCATCAAGTGAGTGAGAGGAAGATCAATCTTGGAGAAAACCTGGATAAAAACCTCCGATAGTAACCTACAAGCCCAAGAAAACTTTGGATATATTCAGGACCTCCCATTGGATAACTACTTCGATCTTGGCTGGATCAACCAAAATCATGTTCTGATTGTTGAGGTGCCCAAAGAACTAGGCCTCTCACAACCAAAACTCACAATTGGAGAACTTAGAACAACCTCTCCTTCTTTAACACTCCAAGTAGCTCTCATATGTGCTTCTTATACTATTCCATGGTCATAGAGTAGACCGAAATATCATCAATGAACACAATGAATGATGATCTAGCATCAACTTGCATACCCGATTCATCAGATCCATGAATGTTGCAGGTTTATTGGTGATACCAAACAACATAACCATGAACTCATAATGACTATATCGAGTACGAAAATTGGAGACCAAGATGCACCTTGTAGCTGGTCGAAAGGATCATCATTCCTGGGAAGTGGATAACGGTTCTTCACCGCTAACTTATTCAACTCCAAATTATCTATGCACATTTAATGAAAACCGTAATTCTCTTTCACAAATAAATTAGTGCTCCCTAAGGTGAACTACTTGGTTAGATGAACTACATGCCCAACAGCTCATGAAGCTGAGAAGACAACTCCAACATATCTAGTGGTGCGAGGCGATATGACGCCTTAGCAATCGAGACCTCACCAGGGATCATATTGATCCTGAACTCTACCTGTCTGATGGCAGGAACACCTAGTAAATGTTCTGGGAAAATGTTCAAAAACTCCTAAACCACTTGAACATCAGAAACTGGCTTCTTCTCATCAACTCAAGTGTCAGCTACCTATGCAAGATAACTTGAACATCCATGGAGAAGATGTTTTATAGAAAGTTAAACCAACCCTAGTACCCTCGCCATAAATAACACCCACACCATGTAATTTCCTTTTTGACCCAAAAGATAAAATATGTTGCAAAATCGTTCCTTACACTAAGCATACTTGGGGGTGTATGCTTGGCGTAGCTTATTTAAATAGGTCGCGTATTCGGCTGAGTATGTTCGGTGTACTAATGGGTATGTTAAGAGTACGTGAAAAATGAGCAAAACCATATTATTGGGGTTTGGGCTCTATTTAAATATCCTTATCCCCTTGAAACCCTTTCCTTCATCATCCTCCACCTCCCAAATCATCCCTTGCTAACCCTAATCCATTGTGTGAACATTTTTTAACTTGAGAGTGTGTATTTGTGCTCTTGTAGGAAGAAAAAGATAGTGGATTCATCTTGGAAGCCTCAAGCAAGTGTAGATCTCGAATTTCCACCTTAAAAGCAACCTTTAAAAGGTATACAATTAAAAACCTAATGAATTTTTTCTTTGGATCTTTCTAGTTGTTAAGTTTTATGCATTTTAGTCCCATAATGTCACACCCCGCTAAAGCGGAAACACGAGGCGTGGCAGTATAAAGGGTTTCATAGCAAAAGTTAAAAGACAACACCAACCATAGTATTAAAAATCATTACAAATTTAAAATCACTACTAGAAAAACAGCCTTTTACGACGCTCATTGCACGTCGTAAAAGGCTCAGACGACGCGCAAATGCGCGTCAAGGAAGGCCCTGTCATAAAGAGAGATGACACGCTTTTGCGCGTCGTCTATAGACGATGCGCATTTACGACGCTCATTTACGACGCGCAATTACGACACGCGTTTACGACACGCAATGCGTATCAAGGAAGCCCCTGTCATAAAGGAATACGACACGCATTCGCGTGTCGTAACCTTACGATGCGCATTCGCGTGTCGTAACCTTACGACGCGCGTGTTAATGACACGCAATGCGTATCAAGAAAGCCCCTGTCAAGAAAGGCCATGTCATAAATGAAGATGACACACATTTTTGCGTATCGTAAATTTAAATGTTTAAAATTTTTTTATATTTTTATTAATTTTTAAATTAAATTTGCATTTAATTTCTCATAATAGAAATAAAATATCATATACAAAAAATACAATCCATTTTGCATAATATAAAATAAAATTTCATACTCAAAAAATAAAATAAATTGCACAAATTATAATGTCATACAAAGAATCATTCAAATGTTAAACAAAAATAATACATTGCTAACATGGGTTATACATTCCTATAAAACTAACAAATAATCATACAACTCTGTTTCTTATTGGAAAGGAATGCCAAACATGATTACAAGTCTCCCTTAATCTTGATTACTCACCTAGCTACTTAAGTTGAATGTTGTTGTTGAGAAGGTTACCTAGCAATAGAGAAAAACACAACACTTCTCCCACAATCACAACATCATTTACAGAAAAAGGGTTGTCAATTACTTTCATTAATACTTTCATTCAAACACAAAAATATTAAATAAAAGGGTGAAAAAAATAACTTACTTTTGATAAGTTGATCTCCCTTAGAGCAAACACAGCTAAAGCATTGAACAAGACCCTATTTCAAAATTTTGTAAATAAACAAATCATGATACCTGATATTGGAATACACACTTTGAGACATGAATTAATACGAGTAGATTAACCTGGATACATAGGAAGTAAAGATGGAAGGTGCCAGAACTCCGGGGGCATTGGTACCTCATCTTACCAAAACAAGTTTATGTTTTTTGGAAATAGTGAAGCCAAGTAACATAATACCTGAAAATCCCATGAAGAGCAAAGTAATTATCTATTGTTATTAGTAATAATCCCATTTCTAGACCCTATAGGAAATAATATTCCAGTAAGTGTTCCCTAATGGACGCCATCTTATCCGACCTGATTCTGCTAAATGTAGAGGAAGAGGAAACTTGTGTCCTAGATATACAGGGTCCAGAATCTTGGGAGATACACCAAATGGGATATCGAATCTGACTTCAAATGACATTGTTGTTGCATTTGTGAGTATGACCTGTCATCAAAATAGAATCTTTTTAGAGAAAATAGCTAGAAACCATTACAAGTGTTCTGAAAGTAACCTCAATCAAGGATTATGTAACATTGATATTGAGATTCATTGAAACCAATTATTATTATTAATGGTGACAGGTGTGTGAAAATTTTGAACTTTTAGTAGGATAATGTAAAAATACCTACCTCCATTGCTTTCAATAATGATTCATCCTGAACAATGCATAATGCTAAAGCAGAAGAAGCATTGAGGTTTTCCAGAATAGGAAAATAATAAGTAGGATAGAATGGCACAAACAAGTTTATCTGCAGGAAGTCACACATTAGTCAGTCAGTTATGTGAAATGTGAGATGTTGAGTGAAAATGAGAGAGACAATGCTGACAGGTGACCTGGAAGTCGACTAGTTTAATTTCCAAGAGATCATACAAATCTTGAATTTGAGTTCCTTCTAGAAGCTCACTTGAAGAGTTGTCATCTATTAAATTCCTCATGAATTGAGAAGGTACGTTGATATCTGGTGCAAAACAGCTAACATCATGATTGGATGAAAAGGTGACAACTATTAATCCAAGTACCTGTGTATGTTAAGGTTTGAAGTTAATACAAATACAAATAATAATAATGTGAACCTCGTATGACAATTTAAAAAGAAATCAATACCAATTTATGTATCTCTGACTTCCCATTCTCTTAGTGAATAATTATCTTGATGTTTATTAAACTAATATCCCACATCATTCTCTTCCGACCTGACAACATGTATCTACAAAACAAAACAAGAGAAAATACATATGTGTAGTTTAAATACAATGTTGCTTGCTATTAATCCCATTTCTAGACCCTAAAGGAAATAATATTATTCCAGCAGTAAGATCATAGGAGAAGACATACTCGGCTTTCGATGTTAGACGTGACTTCATGTCTTTTATCCCATTAAGCGAGTTTAGGACCTGTAACATGAAATCAGTTTCTCAAAAACCTCATAAGTTAATCATATAGAATCTATTAGTTGCGTTTCATATTAATGGAATAATGAATTCAATATCTACAGCTAAAGAATACATCTACTTTGAGACATGTAACACTTAAAAAATCATGCAAGTACTTCAAAACATGTAAACTAGAATAACACTCACCCTTCCTTCATGAGATTGAAAGGAAGCCAACATAGTATATAACTCCACAAAATTAACAAGATAGGTTGGATCACATGTCATTTCAATCGGCTCAAGTAAAACCTAAAAACAAAGTTAAGGGTCATTGTCATTATCAGAAGTTTACAGCACAAGATATTTATAAAAAAAAATGCAAGTTGGGTACCTCCCAAATCATGCACTACATTGTGTCTTCAAGGCAGCATCTTCATACCCTGAGGTAAACATTATAAAACTTATTTTTTTACCCTTTTCACATAAATAAATTTGTGTGAGGAGAGTAACATAAAAACTACTTACTCTTTAAATACTTATCATGCTCATCAGCTTCAAATTACTAATTGTTGAAATACTTCATAGTCTAAAGGAGAAAAAATAAGTTGTAAGATAAAGAAAAAATAACGAAAGGTAATTGTAAAGAAGCAAGAATATGTTGTTACCCTTAAAATCCAAAAAAAGATTGGGGAGAACTATCCAAGCTTAGATGTGATCAAGTGCATCCTACCAAGAAGCTAAAAAAATATATAAACAAATTGTTAGAACAAAGACAATCGATCACCTAGTCCACTTATCAAGAAGATGAAATACTAAAATAACACCAAACTTTAGAAAAAACTGGAAATCAAAGCACTTACACATCACTAAATATGAATATGATGGAATGGAATCACAAAAGTATGGAATGGAATCATGGATTCTTGTAACATGATAATGAAAAAGGGAAATGTGCATGTCCTTCGGGGTTTAAAGGCGATGATGTGAAAACTTGTGAAGGTAAATAAATTTTATATTTTTGAAATAATGAAATGGTGGAAGGGTTTTAGAAGGGTAATTTGGTAATTAAGATGAATTATTGAACACAAATGTTGATGAATGTAAAGTGAAGAAAGCATGTCATTGTCCAGAATGCAGTTGCAAGAATACTAGGTTAGTGGAGACATTTGCTAATGTGGCTGAGAAAACTGTGTTGGCTG
Organism: Lactuca saligna; assembly: GCF_052625555.1. Taxonomy (NCBI): domain Eukaryota; kingdom Viridiplantae; phylum Streptophyta; class Magnoliopsida; order Asterales; family Asteraceae; genus Lactuca; species Lactuca saligna. The sequence continues at coordinate 238,094,921 of NC_136421.1, forward strand.
ACTTTGACCAGGGGGCATGCATTGTCCCCGTGGATGAAATTGCCCTTGCTGAGGTGGAACCAAAAATCGAAACTGCGGCAAAGTGAAACCATCAATATTCACCTATAAACATCTATTGAACAATCTATCAAGATTCAAGATCCAATTAATGATTAATCACCTCTTCCAGAGCATCAATGGCGACTGGAACAAAATCCTTCAACTCTTACTTCCACAACAAAGGGGAAAAACATGTAATTTACTCTATATTTGATTAAAAGAATTTGAAAAACTCTTATAACCATATCTATTTACTCTATATTTGATTACAGAAAAGTTGCCATCAATAACAAAAAATGTAATTTCACACATGAAAATTGTCAAAATCATAAACGTTTACCTGGAACAACATAATTATTCAAAGCCAATATGCATGATGCTGACTGGCTATGATAATGAATAGTATTTGCACAGACTACAAGAACTCCACCAATTGGAGAGGGCACAACAAGAAGCTTATTTGAAATCATTTGGAAGATTCTGATACACACAACATATGAAATTTAGTAGAAACACAAGAAAACGAAAACTTTAACTATATAGTGACTGATTCAAAAACATATTTTCAAGAACTGAAGGAGCGACTTGAACAGTGGAAGAAGAATCATTGATAGAGAAAGCATGAATTGGCTCATCCACATATTTCATAAAGCTATCAATAACAGCTATATATTGGTGTTTGCTGTTATGAATGAAGCCACAAACCTATAATTAATACATGAACTCAACTGTTAGTCACATATTGCATTCCTTTGTATGTGTGTGTGTGTGAGAGAGAGAGAGAGAGGGAATGGTTAGAACCTGGTAATAATGAGCTTTTTCACACATGTATTATAGCTATCTATCATCCAAATCTATCTCTGGGAAAACTTCCAAAAGTGCTAGAACCTATTTTTCTCTTTTTTTACTAATATCATTATTTTTGCTTTCAATATTTAGCGGAATGCAGCATCTAATGTCAAATAATCGAATATATGACCTACTAATTCCTTTGAGATTTTAGCCTCTCCACAGGCCATAAAAATAGAAATAAACTCAACTATACGACCTGTATCATCCTTTGAAGGCCATGTTCTAATAACTTTTCCTGTTTTGATAACAATAACAAGAACATATATAGTCTTTAGGACAGATCTTGACTTTGAGATCTAGAATTCTTTGGTGTTGGATCGATAAATGCACATCTCAAAACATCCAATGTTGGTTCAGTGTCCGATTCTAGGAGATGATAGAGATTCTTACAATTCGATCTCTTAGTGGCTCCACAATGATATCACATAGTTGATTTGGTTCCTGTAAACACATTAAACATTTATTATTATCTAATAATAATTTTAAAAAAAGTGTTTATTAGATGATAGACATACCACATCAAGAGGCTCAATGAGTGTTGTTTCCAACCTGGACTCTGAAACACTAGGTCTATATACGTTTTCAATGAATGGCTCCCTTAGATCCCATAAAATTATCTTAGTTCCAGTAAAATGTTAAAAATTATCATGGAAGAAAGTTAAACTCAGATCTTGGATATAACTAATACCTGACCATGATATGACAGATTTTGAAAAATGTTCTCACCTGTGAACTCACAAATCCGGTCAATGGCTGCATTAATATCTTTCCTACTTCCATCAAAGCTTTCTTTTCTCAAGTTGTCATTTGTAGACCTCTCTGTGAAATACATCCTTAGATATGATTATGAATATTTCATTTTTAGATGGTATAAACATAATAATAATTTTGAAGTAAAATAATGTTCACTCTAGACTACACGTACTATTGGATTCCCCTTGCTTCTGCTTCCTTATCCAGCGTTCCCAAATGCTATCCTTTTCCTGAACAGATGCCCCTTTCATTCAGTTCTGTTTTAGTAGTTTTATTACAGTTTTATGGTTTTATGGTTTTGTGATTTGATCTTACCTACAATTGTAGCTGCTTCACAAAACCAAGATTGTCTTTGAAGAACTCAACACTTTGATCATAGGAAGCAAGCATGCCCACGTTCAATGCCATTGCCCTAACTACAATTTTATGATGAATGTAATACTAAAAATCAGAAATCGGCATACTAATTTCATAAATTGAACCCATAATTGCGTTTTGAAACTACTGGATTGCAGAAATAAACTCGTTCCAGGTACCGATTTGGAACTATCTCGACTCCGTACCGATTTACAATCCGGGAATCGTTTGGAATGCTTTCGTACCCCGATTAGGTACGAATCCATTTGGTACGGGGTTTGTAGCCATCTGATCGAATTTGAAACTATGGGAAAAACCCTAACTAACCACAAATTAATCGGTTTTTACTGAAAAAAAGGCAGAAATCGAGAGAGTTGGATTTTACCTGTATAGGCGCTTGGTATGGTACCGCCGATCCACCGTCTTCTTCTACCACCAGTGTTAGTAACCAGTACGTCGAGAAAGCATCGATACAGTAGAACCGTTAGCCGATGGGGAAGAAAACTGATGAATTGATGAAGGAGGTGTAATAGGTATTTGATATAAGAGATGGTGAGGGCAACATAATTTTTGATGGGAACCATGTGTGGTCGCAAAGGGGCTGAAATCAATCAGACACAAGAGCACCACCACATCTTCCCCTTCGTTGCTCTCTTTTTCAGGGTCCAAGTAGATCATTCTCACTGGCGACGATGGAGGCGAGAATAGTGATGGTCTGAAGATTCGATGATGGTGTGTTTCTGGAGACAAGGGATAAGAAGGTGGGGGTTTAAAAAATTGATCCATAATTTTAGTGTGAGGGTCGATTTGGAAGAAATCTCAAACCCTTAACCTTAAACATGATGTGAAGCAATTGATCCATAATTTGAGGCTAGTAGAGGAAATGAGAGGTGGAGACGAGGGAGAAGAAGGTGGGGGTTTAAAAAATTTAGGGATTTCATTTTCCCTCCGAGACGCGCGTTTCTTAAAAAAAATATAAAGCGACATTCACAGACGACGCACAAGCGTCTTTCGTGTTTTTAATATTTTTACATGAGACACTAATTTAAGGGCACTTGGTAATACGTGACCTAAATCCTTAAAATTATTGAAGAGATGACACTTTTTTAATGTCGCTCTCTAATGCGTAACATAAATCAAAGAGCGTCGTGTTTTGCACGTCGTAAAAGGGTCTTTTTCTTGTAGTGAATGGGTTTGAACAACTTTTACAAGAAATTACAATGAAAATAGAAATACAACACATGCGAATGCTCCTAAAAGTGAAGTGTCCCTAAGTGCCACTTACTCGATAATTCCTGAAAAAGCATGTAAAACGAGCGTCAACTATAAAAATAGTTGGTGAGTACTCACAAATAAACAAAATAATCTTGGTTATATGGGTTGAAATCAAGGTTTTGATAAAAGTTTCCAATAATAAAAGTATATTGCTAAAAGGAGTAAATAAGTTTGTAAAAACAATTCGTTGTCATCATGAGAAATAAAGTATGTTTCCCGAATAAGATGCAACATACATATTCTCATGAAAGATAAAGTTCGTTACTCAAATGAGTAAACAAGTTTCATTGCTAAAATGAGCAATCAATTTCGTTGCTACAGTGAGCAAACAATTTCATTGCTAAAACATGTATATAAGTTTTCAGTAATAAAAGTTCGTTGTTGTAATGAGAAACAAAGTTCATTGCTATAGTTAATAAACAAGTTTGTTGCTATAATGAGTAACGAGTTTCATTGCTAAAATAAGTATTCAAGTTTCATTGCTAAAATAAGTATACAAGTGTCGTTGCTAACATGGGAATACAAGTTTCGTATGTGCATAAAGAATAGTATGTGCATCAAGTTTCCATTCATGAGTTCACAACCCAAGCCTAATGACCGAATCGTGCCCTATTGACTACTATGTGTATCGCAAACATAGTGTATAAAATGGTCAAATGCACTCAAGAGAATCGTGCGAGTGAGGAGTTGTCTACCTCCTGATAGCGCTATCCATAATAACCATAGGCTCAAAAGAGTTAATGAGTTGTGTCTAGAGATTGCAGGGACTTAACCGCGATACTGTCCTCATGAATTAAAGTAACATACACATACATACCAAATATAGCAACCAAGTTTCATACAAGTCAAAATAAATACAACGAACATAAAAGTTTAGGACATGCTTTTCCACCCTAAAACATAAAACCGAAAATAGGGGAGTACGTGAATACTCACAATATGCTAAATATAGCAACCAAGTTTATACGAGTTAAATAAATACAACGGATATAAATAGTTTAGGACATTCTTTTCCACCCCAAAACATTTAAAAACATAAAACAGGGGATTGGTGAATACTCACAATATGCTATATATAGCAATCAAGTTTATACGAGTTAAATAAATACAACGGATATAAATAGTTTAGGACATGCTTTTCCACCCCAAAACATAAAAACAGAAAATAGGGGAGTGCATGAATACTCACAATATGCATTGAGATGATGCAAATGGTGCCTTGACTATGCTCCACTTGTACCACTATCGATTCCTACAATAATGATATTCGCTAGTGAGTCTCTAATCGAAATGTAACACTAGTATACTTACTAGTACAATAGAATTATGCCAATAGTGTGCCAAAACTTAATATTGATAAGTTATAAACATTTTTCTGTTAAAATTAAATTCGAATGAATCAATTGTTATATAACAATTTAAGTGTAATTTCTCACTATTGAAATGTTAATATTTAACATTTTAAGAGGCGTTTCAATGATTAAATATTCAAAACTAAATCAATTTAGTTCTAAAATATCCCAAACTTTGCATTTCAGTTTTATTGAAGTCAAAGACCTCAAGCTAAATTTTCTTGAATTTTTGATTTGTCTAACTATTTTCCACCATTTTAGATTCATGAATAACCATAAATTCATGAAAAATAGTAATGAGTTAAGAAAATTCCCCAAACTTTTTATATTACTGTTATTAAACATTACTAAGCTGGAAAAAATATAAAAATAGATTTCCAAGATGATTAATTATATTTTATGATTTTTGAGCATTTATTCCAATAAAAATTGAAATAAATAGAAAATAGTTTCCAAAATTACCCATACTTTTTATTTGACTTTTATTATACATAAATAGGCTGGGAAAAATATAAAAGATATTTTTCAGTAGGTATTTATATTTTTCCTTGTTTTATCTTCTTAAATAATCATTAATTGAAGAATAAATAATTAACAGTTAAAATAAATTACCAAAAATTTTTGTAACATCATTTACAGTGTAAGTAATCTGGGAAAAATACCAAAAGTGGTTTTCATATTGTATAATCTGGTTTTGGGTATTTATGTGTATTTAAGTGTATTTAACCTTAGAAAATAGGAGAAAAATAGTATATAGTAGAGAAAAATCATCAAAAGTTCTTATGTAACCTCCTACTATATAACATGGTGTTCTGGTAAAATTTCATGAATTTTGGATGTGTAAAACTATTTTTGCTGTTTTTAATCCATTATAGACACAAAAATCATGGAAAAATAGATATACATTTTGAAAAATTCCCAAAATACTTTTATGAGTCTTAAATACAGGGTAAAAGCTGCGAAAAATAAGAAATAATATTTTCACACTCCCTAAAGTGGTTTTGTGATTTATTATACCCAAACAAAAAGAAAATCGGAAATCATACCAAACAGCAACAAGAATTGATGAAATTTAGTGAGGGGTCATTATTCACCATAAGGGTCATCCATGAATGTATTCCGGATTTATTGACCTCTGGAAGTATTTTATGTGATTTATGCCCTTGGTTTCTAGCAATAATTTTAATAAATCAAATAAATAATAAAAGCTTTTGGTATTTTACAGCTTATCACATGCATGTGAGGGCATTCAAAAGGAAAAATGTTCAAAATTTATTCAAAAGGGAAATAGGGGTATCGAACCCAAACAAGTTAAGAAATGTTGCATGCAATGGTGCATGAGATGTAAATGTGGCTGAAGTTCATGAATTTGTATAGCCCATTCAGTGGGGTTTTAAGGCACGAAATTTCAGCCATCATTCACTGGATATGTTAATTTTCTAAAGTATTTTTCCCCGGATTTATGGTTGGGTTTAAGGCCATTGATCATACAAGGCAAAAATGGTGATCACAGAAAAAGAGCTGTTTGCGCAACCATTTTGTAAAACTTGCCAAAAATCGGATATTTAATATTTTACAGTGAGACCAATTGGGTTTGAAATTTAACTCAAAATATTATATTTCAGAAAAAGAATCACGAATTTTGGTTAAGAAATGAGTGAGATATGACAGTTTAAAGTCAGGTAAAAAAATCTGGCAGATTGCATGCATGATGATTGGTTAGAAAAGTGAGTTTTCATCATTTCCTTGAGTAAATATTTTGAAATAATTTAAATATATCATGATAAATTCATATTTTAGTCATGTTTCCAAAGATCAAAAGATTAAAACTTATCAAAATACATGCATTTATGAACAAAATTTTATTTCTCAAAAACTCTTAACTTGAGTTTGATGTTTTAGTCCTTAAAATCGATTTTTACACTAAGATCATGAACATGCAACCTTGTTTATCATACATGCATGGTGTTAGAACACATCCATGATGTTCTAAAAACCATTTTAACAAAAATAAAACAAGTTTGAAGAAGATGATGAAGTAGAAGTCGGTTTTTGAAGTAAAATGCACATGTATACCTTAAATCATTGTTGTGGATCTTCAAGAGATGTATGTTCTTTACCTTAAATTTATTTGTAGCTTGAAAAACCCTCATGAATCTCCATAATTTCATGGTTAAGAGGCTGTGGTTGTGGTGTTTGGAGAAAAGAAATTAGAGAGAAGGTAGAGAGAGTTTTCTAGAGAGAGAAAGAAGAGAGATGTGTGTGTGTTGGAGAGTGAGAGTGAGAGAGAGAGATATGGGAAGAGAGGGGTCCGAAATTTTGAGTATAATAACCCTTTCTCATTCATTTTGTTTTATAAAATTTAAGTTATTTTATAAAATGTCTAAATTTTTTATAAAATGTGCACTAAAATCAAGTTTTTATTCATGAAACCTTGATTTTTGACTTATAAATTAAGGATGAATGTTAATGACTTAAATTTTTATTTTCCTTGATTATATTTCCCTGAATTTAATTGTTTTAAGATAATATTATAAGTTTCATAACTATTTTTATAGAATACTTGATGTCAAATTTTATAAAATTTAGGTTTTAGGGATTTTAGGGTTTTGAAGTTTAATAAACTTTGAATATCAAAATAAATTGAATATTTGAGACTTCAAATTATCTTATGGTATTATAATTATTTTATAGTTATAAATAATGTTTGTAATTTATTTTATCGGTTTATTGGCATTGTATGTAGTGATTCCGAGATTCAAGCGAAATTGAGGAATCAAGTATACTAGTCCTAGTCTTCAACTTTGACTTAAGTTTCTATGAGACTTTGAACTGACTTCTACTTCTAGGTCAAATGCATGATGTGTGTATATGATTCATGAAATGTTGTTCGAGTCAAAGAGTAACCCGAATATGGATAGTCACTACAGTTAAGTAGTTGTAGAATTCACATACCAATGTGAAATCCAAGCACATTATCCATTGTCTCTATCTGTTTCCAAGATTCTACTACGTTATAACTTAGCTTCTAGTTACTAAGTCTAATATGTGTAGTGTCTATATGTGTAACTAAGTTTATTCAAATCTAGAACTAACTCGAATTTTGACGGTTGTCACACATAATCTTGATGTTTATGTGTATGACCTACTCTAAACTATTAGAGCTGACATTTCAAATGTTTTTGTGTGCTAGGAACCATAAAAACATGATATTCATCCTTTTCTTCCCTCTATACAAGAGTTTATTTGCTTGTGAATTAAGTTATGTTTTCCTTTTTTGGCCTCCTTGTAGTCATGGAAAGTCTTAAAGTTGAAGACTTTATGAATTAGAATGTTTCTTAGGACTATATCTGAGCTTTGGATGTGAGATCATAATGGAACAAGCACTTAATAGATAAAAAAGGAACCATATGACCAGGTTAATCATACCTATATGCATACCTGGTTGATGCTTTATAGCTTGGTTAAGGGCTCACTACACTAGGTGTAGTTACTGAGTATGATGAGCATATTCAATCTAAGTTGACCTTCTTTAACTTTTGAATTTATGACTTTTGACTTTTGACTTTTGACCAATGTTTGATTAAAATTGACTTAGGGATATTTTGAGTAGTAGTTTAATTTTAGGTCACTGTTTATTGTATATGTGACTGATAGAGTCAGGAGCTGGAGCAATGATATGTTCAGTACATTTTAAAGTATGAGGTGAGTTTGCCATATTGTACTCATGATCAAAGGCACTAATGCCAGTCCACTAGGTTATGTATCCTAGTATATTAGATGTTGTTTTGTTGTAGTGATATGTTAGATATATATGAGTATCTATTTGTTGGTTATGTATCCTAGCATTTATGTGAATCTAGACTCAAACTAGGATCTGTAAAGGTTTCAAAATTGATTTCAAATTTTTTTCAAAGGTAACCAAAGAAGGATGAGATGTGCACGATCAGCTGGAGCAAGAAAGTATGCCCCAAGATACCTATATAGTTATTTTCATAGGATGATTATGATAGAACTACATGCTAGTTGTAGGCTAGGGCCCTCAGTAATTGAATGACATAACTGTCTGATGTGTGATGCCTAATAGCCTAGGATAATCCTTTGTATGCTAGATGGAACTAACATCATTACTGTAATTGCTTAGTGTTTGTATCATAGTTCTATGTAACTAAGATTTATATCCTGAGAATGTTTGATATAAACATATTTCATGTTCCTCGTCTGGTTGTGGGCTTAGGGTGGAATCAAGTATTCGACTATCCATGGAATCCATCGTCATTTATGATTAGTATGCACGAGCGGTTGCAGATTTGGTGGAAGTTTCATGAGTGAGTGTGGTTGATGTAGGCCAACTTGAGGAGTGATTATCCACTCTTGAGAGACTGAGTATAGGATGTATGCGTATCTTATTTGTTAGGTTTTTTTGGGTAGTTTGCAATGATCCATTGAGACAAATACGGGTAGGTGTGGAAGGTAGTATTGGCTCATACTACTGAAAACACATGATCCGTGTGTGTAGCAAGGAAGTCACAAACCCTGAGGATTTAGTCTATTCGTGATGGTTATAATAGTATGAATTGTGTCATTTTTTATATATTTTTGGTTCATTTTTAGTTTGGTGTACACAAGAGTATATGGTTCAAGAGCTAGCGGCTCAGAGACGCCAACTTTATCAGACGATGTCATTCTTGATTTAATTGCTATTGAGGTGGCCGTTGCTATCTGGGGTGCCATCCTTGAGGTTTTTGGGTCTTTAAAGACTGCGATGATTTAGTTGTTCGAAGAGTGTTACACCATTGTGTCTGAGGTTGTTGTTGCTGTTGGAGCCACCACAGCTGTTGCTGCTGCTAGGGTCAGGGTAGAGGATCATTCTAGTATTGAGACATCAGCAGCATAAAGCCCCCGAAGTTTGGTGGGGTCAAGGACCCGATCATGTCTTTGAGATGGATCTATGACATGAATGGTTTTTTCTTCATCTATTCTTTCCCGGAGGACTGGAAGGTTAGGTGTGCCCTGAACTTTCTTTGACTGACCATGAAGGACTGGAGGAACTTGTTGAGTGGTTCTTATACTCCTAAGCAGATGAAAGTTGTTATTTGGGAGCAGTTCTCAGATATGTTTAACACTAGGTATCTGTTGGATATGGTGTCTAAGCCCATAACTATAACTGGGATGTACTTGACCCGATTGTAGCATGGTCCTTTTGGGTTGCCTTCGTCAGTGCAATTTGATATGATGGACTTTTGAGAATAAGGTTATTTGTGATTTATTAATATATTATAGTCCATGGAGGTTAACCCATGGAGCCTAAAGTATATGAAAGCTCATTAGGGTTTACAAAGTGTAACCTTAGCATTTTCCACATTATAAATACTCACCCCTAGAGCTAAAATTGGCCACCACATAAATTCTAAGAGAGTGAAGTAGATTTTATGCTAAATAATATTTTCTCTAAAGCCTCCTCTTGCATTTGGTGTTTGTGAACCATTAGAGGCATCACACTTGGGGTGCTCAAGCTTTCAAAGGTCAACAACTCTACCCTACTCAAGAGGCAAGTATCCAAACTAAGTTTATATTGTATAGCTTCAATTGTATGCGAGCTAGGGAGAATGCTTTGGAAAAATTGAAAATGCATGTATAATTAGAGAAAACATAAATCCAAAGAATTTATGGTTCCATGTGCACCATAGGAGTGTTATAGTGCTCAAAACCCAACAGTGGTATCAGAGCCTAGGATTGTTTTCTATTATATTTGATGCTTAGAAGTTTTTTAAAGCTGAAAAAGTCAAAATTATGGCCTCTGACTGATGAACTTGCCGAGTCCATGAACTAACTAGACAAGTCCACTCAGTAACAGAGCAACTCGCTGAGTCCAATTCATGCACTCGGTGAGTTGAAGGCTATGTTTGCAGATTTTTGAGTTTCTTGGCCTGGGATGGATTGGGGACACTACCACAAACTGTTTTGGATCATTGGAAATGTTTTTTTATGATATGGTAGTGCTTGTACTCATCCAACCACAAGATGATTGTCAAAATTTTAAAATAATTTTTGTTTTTATATGATAAACAAAATTGCTTTCAAATTGTTGACTTGAAATTATCTTGATTATGAGTTTAGATAGATCATAAATTATGTCATAGTTTTAGTTCTTAGAAAATGATCTAAATGTTTTTTAATCACCTCCATAACTTGTCCTCTAGTTATGGAAAATGAAAGGTCTCATAAATTAAAATCCCATTAAACGTATAAGTTATGAATGTGAAGAGTTTTGACAAGTTTCAAAACTTGCGCTTAAGTCTTGGAATTTGTAAAGTCTTATCAATGAAACTTTAATTCCAAATCCTAGAGTTTTAAAAGTTAAAATTCAACCCTTATACATTATAATATTATAAGTTTATGTATGTATGTATATGTGTGTGTGTATATATATATATATATATATATATATATATATGTGTATGTATGTATAAGACTAGTCGGTCTTACTGTTAGTAGGCCTCATTCATGAAGTCGGTCTATAAAGGGGAGGGGGTATAAGATTACTCCTATAAAATGGTGGTTTAATAGGTGTCCACTCTCACCTACTGCTTCCTTGACTGGTGGAGAGTCGTTAGCTGAACGGGTAGGATAGACACTAATTCTCCCTCATTAAAAGTATAATGAAAAATATAAAGTAACTAAACTTTTATTAAATTCCCAATCTTAGTTACTTTAGGAAAAATGTGAAAATGGTGCTAATCCATGAATTACACTTTGCACCTTGTTAAGTCGTTAGTGGAGCGTGTGTGGTTAACTAGTACAGTAATTTTGTACTGACAGTGTGTGACAAAGGGTAGCTTGGTGTTAATCATAGATCAATAAACCGCGTGTAGTTAACCAGCATATTGATTAGATGATTTGTAACTTTGGGTGTACGAAGTTAATTTGCATGGTTATTCACACCTTGTTTGTGATCCTTGACATCCTAGTCACAAACTTGAAGGGGACAATCGAGATTTAACATGCCATTAAAGAGCTTAATGAATCTCAAAGGATCTAGGAATTTCAAATTCAATTAAAATTTAATAATCTATTTCATTTTTCATGGTGGAAATTGGTAAATCGTCATTTACCTTCTTACAAGTATTATACAATTGGATTATGGCATCCCTCTTCATAATTGTAGAATATTGTGCTGGGTCATAGCCTTAATATATCAAATTATGTGTAATATTAAGGATTATCATCTAACCTAAACTTTGTTCTTCTTCTTTTTTAGATGTCTATCCCAAACAGTGCTTCCACACCAATTCCTTCAGGCTCTTTCTCCCTCATGAAACTATGTGGGAGGGTCATTTTCGATGGTTCAAACTTCAATGATTGGATTCGAAATATCCGAATGGCCATTCGTTATGAGGAAAAAGAATATATCCTAGACAAAGAGCTAAAGGAGATTGATATAACCACTTCTACTCCTGAACAAATCGCTGGACATACTTCTCATGATACGAATACGATAAAGGTGTCGTGTCTAATGATTGCTACCATGACTGCTGAGCTGCAGAAGTCCTATGAGGACTACAATCCCTATGAAATGTATCAGGATTTGATGGAAAGATACCATCAAAGTGCTCGACCGGAGAGGTATGAGATCATTGCCACCAAGATCACAACACGACCCACTTGCAAAAGATGCAAAGATATGTGGACCACTTGCTTAAATTGAATGTCAATTTTGATGAAGAGTTGGCCATATTTATAATTCTACACTCTTTACCTTCTTATTATGATCAATTTCGTATGAATTATCATATGAACAAGGAGGATGTCATTCTTAGAAAGCTTCAAGGCCTTCTAAGGACTGCAAAAAGCAACCTGAAAGGGAAGTCGGTTGTGTCTACTCCTATTACTACTTTTGCTCCTGTTTTGGCAATCAGACATGGGAAGGGAAAGTAGAGGAAGGCTCCCTCCAAGAGCCGCATGGGAAAGTCTCTTGATGTATCCTCTTCTAGTGGGACCAAAGTTAGTACTGCTAATTCCTCTTCCAATTCGAAGGATGTTGATTGCTTCCATTGCCATGAAAAAGGGCACTGGAAACGAAGTTGCTCCAAGTACTTGGAGGACATAAAGGATGGCAAGATCAAGCCCTCATTTGCAGGTATTTACACTATTCAATCTAAAAAATCATCACATGCTAATTCTTGGGTCATTGATACAGGTTTTGGATTTCACATTTGTTCTGATTATAGAGACTAAAAAGAAGTATGGATGTGGAGCATGCGAAGATAAAATTATCATGGGAAATAGGAAAATGTCGCTTGTAACCAAGATTGAAGTTTACTCTTTATTGCTTAGTAATGGTTTAAACTTAGATTTGAATAATTATTCTTACTCGGCCAATATGGCAAGAAATATTATTTTGTTTCATAGTTTTTACAAACAAGGTTTTACCTTTTCTTTTAATAATGAAGTTGGTACTATTAAAGCTTATCATAATAGTGTATTTTATTTTGAAGGATTACCTTGAAATGGTGTATATGAAACTGTGATGGTTGTAGATAAGTTAGGAAATAATGTGTTACACATTGATTCTTCCGATGATTTGGATAAGGCATGTTTATGGAATTGTCGTCTTGGACATGTCAACAAGAAGCGCATAGCCCAACTCCAAAAGGATGGAGTTTTAGAGTTATTCGAACTAAAGTCAGATGACATTTGCGAATCTTGTTTACTTGGAAAGATGAAGAAGTCAACCTTCACTGGTACTTATGAAAGGGGGGAAGGTTTGTTGGATCTCATACACACTGATGTGTGTGGACCATTTAGAACCGCCACAAGGGATGCTAATCGCTTCTATGTGACTTTTACTGATGATTACAATAGTAATGGCTATATCTACTTAATCAAGCATAATTCAGAAACTTTTGAAAGGTTCAAGGACTTCAAGCAAGAGGTGGAGAATCAATTGGGCAGGAAGATAAAGATGATGCGAACCGATCGAGGAGGAGAGTATCTTAGTATCGAGTTCCTTGACTATCTTAAGCAATGTGGAATTGTTTCACAATTGACACCACCTAGGACACCACAGCATAATGGTGAGGTTGAGAGGCGCAATAGAACTCTTCTAGACATGGTTCGTTCCATGATGAGTCGAGCTTCACTACCTATCTCATTTTGGGGGTATGCCTTAGAGACTGTCGCCCATATCCTTAATATAGTCCCTACCAAAAAGGTTTCCAAAACACCTCATAAGATGTGGAAAGGGAAGGTTCCCTCATTAGACCATATCAAAGCTTGGGGTTGCGAGGCTTTCATGAGATGCGAGACTCATGACAAGCTCGAACCTTGAAGTGAGTGATGTATTTTCATTGGCTACTCACAGAAGTCCTTTGGATATCTCTTCTATAAACCGAGTGACAATGTAGTCTTCATTGCGAGGAGAGGAGTCTTTCGCAAGAGAGAACTCATATGCCAAGGAGAAAGTGGGAGGCAAATTGACCTTGAAGAGCTTCAAGAGTTAAGTGATGAAGGAATCTCAAACACTAGCACGCAACTCGATGAAGAAACTCTGGTTGAACCGATTGAAGAGTCCGTACCTCTAAGGCATTCCAGTATAGCTAGAGTTCCACTTGAGTTTTATGGTTTCCATATTACTGCAGAAGGTGATACATTTATCAGTGATAGCACACTGGTAAATTTGGATGACCTTAACAACTACAAGGAAGCCATGATGGGCCCTGAGTCTATAAAATAGAAAGAGGCTATGGACAGCGAGATTCAATCCATGTATGACAATCAAGTTTGGAACTTAATTGACAATGTACCAGGTTGTAATACAGTTGGTTGCAAATTGATCTTCAAGAAGAAGAACAAGATGGATGGGAAAGTACACACATATAAAGCATGACAAGTTGCGAAGGGCTTTACTCAAAGTCCCAGAATTAACTATGATGAGACCTTCTCACCAGTAGCGAAGATTAAATCTATAAGGGTTATGTTGGCCATAGCTTCATTTCATGATTATTAAATATGGAAAATGGATGTCAAAACCGCTTTCCTTAATGGAAAGTTGGGTGAAGATGTTTACATGAGTCAGCTAGAGGGTTTTGTCACTGTAAAGTACCCTAATAGAGTGTGTAAGCTTGAGAAATCAATTTAGGGATTAAAACAAGCATCTCGCAGATGGAATCTTTGTTTTGATGAGAAAGTCAAAGAGTTTGGATTTTCGAGAAGCAAGGATGAGTCCTGTATATATGTCAAAGCTGGTGGGAGTATAGTAAGCTTTCTAGTATTGTATGTAGATGACATACTACTCATAGGAAATGACATCCCAACCTTAAAGGAGGTTAAGTCCTGGCTTGAGAAGTGTATCGCTATGAAGGACCTCAGAGAAGCTGCCTATATCCTAGGGATAAGGATATTGAGAAATAGAACTAAAAGACTAATAGGACTTAGTCAAACTACCTACTTGGGAAAGGTGTTAAAACGTTACAGCATGGAGGAGTACAAGAAAGGCGACTTAGCTATCTAAAGCAATACCAAACTGAGTAAGACTTAGAGTCCGAGTATAGAGGCTGAGATAGCAGAGATGAGTCATATACCATATGCTTCTACAGTTGGTTCGATCATGTATGCTATGACTTGTACTCACCCTGAAGTGGCTTTTGCTGTGAGCATGGTCAACAAATATCAAGGGACCCTGGTAAATCTCATTGGACTGCAGTTAAGAACATTATTAAGTACCGACGGAGGACTAAGGATTGGGTCATTATGATCAGTGGGAGTGATGACTTGAGAGTGACAGGGTATAGCGATGCCAACTTCTAAACCGACATAGATAATTTCCGCTCTCAGTCAGGCTGGGTGTTTACCCTGAATTGAGGAGCAGTGACATGGAAAAGTTCCAAGCAAGAGACTATTGTTGATTCAAGATGTGAATCTGATTACATAGCAGCAAGTGAAGCATAGAAGGAGGCGATATGGTTGAAAAACTTCATTAGAGACCTTGGCGTAATTCCATCCATAAAGGAGCCTATGGAAATTTTATGCGATAATGAAATGGCGGTTTCCTTAACCAAGGAACTGAGAGATCATGGAAGATCTAGGCATATCGAAAAATGTACCACTTCATAAGACATCAATTAGAAGAGTGACACCTCGTGGTGAAGACAATATCGTCAGAGGACAACCCAGTAGATCCCTTTACAAAGGGACAAACTAGGGTTAAGCACTTGCAGCATGCAAGGGGCATTGGTCTAACGGAAGATATTAGTTTTAGTGATTATATTAACTGAAACTTGTAATAGCTAAATTGTAATTGACATTTGATGATGAATATTTCACTTTGCATGTTTTGACTTCCAAAATAATAATAATTATTCAAACCATCCACAGTTGATCATACATTGGAAGTAGATTGTCTAAGGTGTTAGGCATAGCAACAGTTTGCTACACTAGTCATGAGTACTTCTAAAATAAGATTTGAGTATTGGATCAACCTATGCTCACCTGAATCACTTCATGGAATTTATCACGAGTGATTGTGAGATGGTAATATCATATAGTCTTTAAACCAAGATATATGAGTTGTTGACTACGAGTTGGTTGCGCATTGATGGCACGAAAATGCATTAGTAACTTGATGTTATAAAATGTGTCGTTTTGCATGATTTGATGAGTAGTTAGTACATGCATATAATGTTGAAGTTTATTTATTCCTTTTATCCTACGGATTAAAAGCAATATCTTGGGCCCCTCGATGATTCTGTTTTAACTATGTGTCAGGACCGATCAGAACTAAATTGATGTGTTCAATTATGTTCTTTGTCAAACAAATTGGAAATCGGGAAACAAACTGTTGGACAATAAGTATGACATTGTTCCATGTATTTTTCAGACTGATATCTTGAGAACAGAGGAGTATATGATACCTTATCTAAAGGATGCATCACAGACTAGGTGAGAGTTGACAGCGACTTTTGAAAGCTTATGATTGCTAAGTCGGATCCTGAAGTTACATTGATTGCTATAGTCATTAGAGTTATCCAAGAGGGAGATTTTTGGATTTAGTGTGTAAGTCTATAACCATAACTGGGATGTACTTGAACCGATTGTAGCATGATCCTTTTGGGTTGCCTTCATCAGTACAATTTGATAGGATGGACTTTTGAGAATAAGGTTATTTTTGATTTATTAATGTATTATAAATATAATATATTAACTGAGAAATGATATTATTTAATTAGTATTGGTTAAGAATTAGTTTGGAATTAATTTTGTGATCAAAACAGGCTAATTAAATTTGTGGGGATTTATTATCTAAATCAATCATTCTTATAATGTGGGATAATGATCCATAGTTATTTAGAATGGGCTAAACAATTGATATTCCATGGATAGTCCATGGAGGTTAACCCATGGAGCGTAAAGTATATGAAATGTCATTAAGGTTTACAAATTGTAACCCTAGCATTTTCCATATTATAAATACTCACCCCTAGAGCTAAAATCGGCCACCACATATATTCTAAGAGAGTGAAGTAGATTTTATGCTAAATAACCTTTTCTCTAAAGCCTCCTCTTGCATTCGGTGTTCGTGCACCATTAGAGGCATCACACTTGGGGTGCTCAAGCTTTCAAAGGTCAATAAATCTACCCTACTCAAGAGGCAAACATCCAAACTAAGTTTATATTGTATAGCTTCAATTGTATGCTAGCATGGGAGAATGATTTCGAAAAATTGAAAATGCATGTATAATTAGAGAAAACATAGATCCAAAGAATTTAGGTTTGCATGTGCACCATAGGAGTGTTATAGTGCTCAAAACCCAACAGTATGTCCCCCATGGTGCAGAGGGACAACTTGGATTAGGAGTCTGTGGCTTTGAGACAGAAGATAGAGTTGGTGATCGAGACCACCAAGATGTTTAAGGAGAGGGATCATTTTTATCATGAGTATGCTGCTATGAAGCAGGCTCAGATGAAGCGATACTTGAGAATGCTGAAGACTGATATTTGGCATTTTGTGTCTACCTAGAAGTATGGTACTCTCTCCGAGCTTCAGGATGCCGAACAGAGATAGCAGTTTGAGATTAAGACTCAGAGAAGGGAGCATAGGCATTCCTTCATTTAGTTGTAGCTTATAGTGAAGTGGTTCAAGCCCGCCGACTCATGATATGTGGGGTAGAGGGGCGTCCTTGTAACATGTTAGACAAGTTTCATGAAGATGTTTGTTGATCTTATTCTGCGTGCCACAAATGTGGCTAAGAGGGGAATTATGTGAAGAATTTTTGTCAACATGCCCTGTTAGTGAACACCATGATTTGTTACCATTGTGATCAGGTTGGCCATGTGAAGGCCAACTGTCCCTTACTAGCTGCCATACTTGTATTCGAACTAGCCGTGACTACTTTGAGGATCACAGATGGACACCAGAGTAGGACGAAGCCCCCGAGGGCTCAAGGTTGTGCTTTCGAGCTTACAACGAAGGAGGCTAGGGTAGTGCCGAACATTGTTACTAGTATGTTTCTATTTATGATTATGTTAAGTTACTTTTTATACTCTTATGATTGTATTTCTTTTAGGTACCTTCTTAGTGAATTCTTTGATTCTTTTCATTTTTGATTCAGAAGGGAGTTGGTCGTTCGTCTTTCATTCCTTTAGTAGAATTTTTGATATGTCTATTGGAGAGCTGGAGTGTCCATTTCAGGTTTCTATCTCCAATGAGCATGGGGTTTCTGCATCCAATGTATTTCGGGATTGTACCTTAGAAATTTTCGCGGCATCTTACACAATCAATTTGATCTGTATCCTTATGTGGGATGTGTGTTTGATAGTAGGGATAGACTGGTTGAGTAGGTTTAATGCCATAATAGACTGTGATGGATAGTGGGTACTCGTTCAAACCCCAGGTGGGAGAGAACTGATTATTTATGGAGAGGGTACAAGATTTGGTTCAAATATTAGTTCAGCTGCCAGGGCTCAGTAGTATCTTCAACACCGATGTTCGGCATACCTTAGTTAAGTGATTGGAACTCTGGTAGAAAACGAGGTTTCGATTTTGGATGTGCCTATAGTCAAAGAATTCCCAGATTTATTCCACGAGGAATTACTCGGCCTGCCTCTCGCAAGGCAAGTGGAGTTTAGGATCAAATAGATCCTTGGTGCAACACTAATTGATAAGGCTTCGTATCGATTAGCACCAACAAAGATATAGGAGATGTCCTCTCGGCTTTTGGATCTGTTGGGCAAGCACTTTATCAAATCGAGCAATTCGCCTTGCGGAACACCGATCTTGTTTGTGAAGAAGAAGGAGTTGGATTATGTGTCTAAGCCCATAACTATAATTGGTATATACTTGAATTGATGGTAGCGCATTCCTTTTGGGTTGCCCTCAAAACTAGTAACTGGGCATGATGACTTTTGGAGACAGGTTGAATTTATTATTTGATTAACAAATTGAAAAAAAATGATTTATAAATGTATTATGAATATAATATTTTAAATAAAAATCATATTATTTAATTAACATTTAAACAAAAATTAATTTGGAATTAATTTCAGGATTAAAGAAATTAATTAAAAGTATAGGGGTTAAAGTGCTATCGTTCAATAATTGAACAAAGGGTTCCAAAACCTTCCCCAAAGGTGGTGGACAGATTTCGAGGGTATTTTTAGGGTTCTTAGAATATCCTTTAAGTTAATTAAGGAAGTGGATAATTAAAAACTTTTGAATTAATAATATTATATTCTAATTAGGGTTATCGAGGGCAGCCCATCTTGTAACAACCCGAAGTTGTTCATCGCC
Organism: Lactuca saligna; assembly: GCF_052625555.1. Classification (NCBI taxonomy): domain Eukaryota; kingdom Viridiplantae; phylum Streptophyta; class Magnoliopsida; order Asterales; family Asteraceae; genus Lactuca; species Lactuca saligna. The sequence goes on from NC_136421.1 coordinate 238,114,337, forward strand.
GAAAACCCATTCTACCCGAATAACTCGCTGTATATCGATTCGTTCCAATGTCGTTTTTGGGTTAAATTAATTAAACTTATATGTTTAGTTGATTCTAATGAGTGTCCAAACCAGTTAGGAACTCACGAAATTAGCCCAAATTGTATAATTTAGAAATTTTAGAAACGTCCCAGTCGAGTTACGGAAACTTAATCGGGTGCGACCTAAAGCCCCATTTAATGCCAGTATCGGGTAGAATTCCACCGTGTCCAAGTTTTAGGATCTATTTAAACGTGTTTAAACATTCATTTGAAGCTTTTTCTTCCTCTCTCTACTCTCTCTCTAACCTCTCTCCTAAATCCAAGTTTAAGGGTCGAAATCTCAAGTTTAAGGCTTCTAATCTCCAAGGTACCTTCCGTAGCTTGTTTTGTAACATCTTTAGCCTTCAAATTCGAGTTTAATCTATGGATTAGGACCATTATCATGTGTTTACAGCCCTAGAACTATCCTAGTCCATAAACTCATTTATATGGGGTTTTTGAGCATCAAAACCCTTCCAAACCACAACTAGACTTTAGATATGGATTAAGGACTTCATGAAATGGACTTAGAACACTTTAGACATGAATTTTGAGGTATTATAATGAGTTTACGGCCCAGGAAGGTGCCTAGACCGTAAACACTAAATTAAAAGGGTTTTGAGCCCTTAAACCCTTCCTAGACTCAAACAAGGCTTAGATATGAATCTTAGAGTAATGGTATTGGCCTTAGAACATTACAAACATAATTTTTGGGGAGTAAATAGGAGTTTACAACCAAGGTTTATGCTTGGGCCGTAAACCCCTAAAAAATGGAGAGTAAACTCATTTTAACATGTCCAAATGCCTTCAAACTTAACCCATAGCCTTGTGGTAAATTCTAGAGCCATCTAAAAATAGTTTGGGGACCTTAAACACATCAAACATCCTCTTAATGAGAGATTACAGCCATAGATCATGCTCTTAGGCCGTAAACTCCTAAATGTGAGTTAAATGGTGCCCTAAATTCATAACAAGGCTTGGAAAAATTACTAGAATTACATGTGATTATCCTAAGTGCCCTAAATCAATTATTCAAGACCATGGGAGAGTTTACGGCCGTAACCTCTATGTTTACAGCTGTGAACTCCCTTAAACATGGTATAAGTCCCACAAATTTAATCCAAGGCATTTTAGAAGTCCATTCCAACAATTCCTAAGTCCAAACAAGCCATTAAACACTCAAAATCACACCAACATGAGTTCACGGCCATGAACTCATGTATGTATGTGTTTCATGGATTGTAAACTCCCTTAAATGTTTACTCTTGGGGAGTAAACTCAAATCCCATGTCCCTAGTGCCATTACACGTCCGAAGATGTCACCCAGGTCACTCCAAACGCTCGTTTTGAGGTGTTTAACCTCGTTGGAGTGTAATGTTCCATATAATTAGTGATTGTAAATCTAATTAGATATATATGGACATTATTACACATTACATAGGGACATCGCGAGTAATCAATCCCCGAACCAACGTCCAGTGTCCGAAACCGTCGCATTTCCGAGTCCGGTGAGTTCATACCACTACCCTTTTTCCGTGTTTTCAATGTTTTCAGGGGAGAATACAAGCAATAAGTACAAGTGTATTTTGTACTTAAACTGATTTTCAACTCAATGGTTTTACTTACTAAATGTATTGATTTCCAAATATTTGTGATAATTGACGTTTCGAATTGCAGGTTAAATATAGATTTCTTTTAAAAGTGTTATAACTATATTCTCTTTAAATAACAAATCATATTAATCTAGTATGAATATGAATATGAATGTAATCTAATACGAATACGAATACGAATATAATCTAATACGAATATGAATACAAATGTAATCTAATATGAATACGAATACGAATGTAATCTAGTACGAATACGAATACGAATGTAATCTAGTACGAATACGAATACGAATGTAATCTAGTACGAATACGAATACGAATGTAATCTAGTACGAATACGACTACGTATACGAAAGAGACTACGAATACGAATACAACTACGAATGCGAAAATATGCCTCTGGACCTCTACTGAGTTTCGAATATATCCGCCTCAAAATGTCGACAGAGCTTCGAATATACAAATAATGTACTCTTTTGGAATCGGCAGAACTTCAAAAAAATATTGTGATGTACGCTTCTGTGTGATTCCAAATATTCGAAAATACAACTAAGTTAGTAGATAATAGTCATTCGAATGTAGAATAACTAAGGGTTTAGAACACGTAACTAATACTATTTACATGGTAATTACTAGTACTTCGAAATCAGATCTAAGAACCAACCACCACACATAGGGAAATATGGGATTTTCCTGGGATAACATAACAACCAGTAACGAACCTAGATACAAATAGATAACTCAACACATAGGAAAATATGGGATTTTCCTGGATAGTACAACAACACATAAACGGATAAAGTAAAAAACGAATAACTAAAATTATAAGGAAAATATGGGTATTTCCTGGAATGATATAACCAACCGTTTTCGAAATTGTAACACAGGATAACCAAACTGTCTTCATAAGAAAATATGGGATTTTCTTGATCAACAACTTTTTCAGAAAGCAAAGGAAACTCGTTCTTTTCAAAACTAAACCGCTTATGAACTCACCAGCTTTATGCTGATTTTCAAACTACTTGTATTCTCAGGTCAGCGTTAGACCGGTACACCGACATGTTTTGGAGAAGACGGAGCGTTCTGAAGATCTCGTCTTTACTTTTTCTCATATCATATGTATGACACTTGTATAACTTGTCTTTCAAACAGATGTAAATAATATTATATAATGTAATGTTTTGTGATTACTGTTTTACTATGTGCATTGGATTTGATACTCAACATGGAGTCAACCCCGGAAATGTTTCCGTCTTCGGTTTTTAGAGTGTGACAGATTAGTATCAGAGCCCTTGTTTATAGTGAACTGGTATACCAAAGCTTATATGGTATAAGACTATAAACATAAAGGGACCTAAGTGCTCTGAACTAAAAGTATACTCTACAAATATAAGTATTTTCTAAAGTATACAAGTATACCGAACCGTCGAAACCCGTAACTACAAGTAGAATAAAATATAAGTAAATGGGTGTTGTACGCTGCGGTTAAACCTGGGCAGTTATGTAGTCGTGTCTCGGATCAATATAGCTTGGCCAACTATATTCATTCGAGACACGACCAACATGTGCTTGGGAGTGACTGTGGTACGTAGCCTACCTAAAACTTACCCAATACCCCAAACAACGAGCCGTCGTTGCAGCAAACCATGAAATACTATGGGAGTATTTCTCGAGCAGATCCTTTGTAGAAATCCTTGTATACGTGTTGTCCCTTGGTCATTCCTTTAGCGATAAAATTTTCTGCCTTGATAACTCTTTCCTTCCTTATCATTAATATAATGTTATATCTGTCTTGATGAGATATCCCCTGATCCATATATCTTGAGTCAATTCAGAGGACTTATGATCCTCTCTTTCCTGATCTTTTTAGATCAAGATGCCTCCAAGGAAAAGACCCAGCTCGAAGAACACCAACAACCCTCCGCCGCCACAACCTCCTATTCAAATCGATCTAGAAACACTTCAGGCAACCATTTCTGCCACTATATCAGCTTTCCTACCTCAACTAAACACCAATGGTCTAGGAGGTGGTTCCCAAAACCAAAATCCAGAAGGTATTCAGGGACACCGGAAGGAGTGTTCCTATAAAGACTTCATGAACGCAAAACCGACCTTCTTCGATGGCACAAGGGGTGTTATTGCTCTAACTCAGTGGTTAGAGAAAATCGAATCTATCTTCGAGATTTGCGCCTGTTCGGAATCTGATAAGGTGAAATTTGCCGCCTGTACGCTCACCGATAAGGCCTTGACTTGGTGGAAAGCCGAGTCAAATCACCAAGTCAAATCCCTGACTTTACCTATAGCCAATGCTATGGGATGGGAAGTTATGAAGGAACTACTACGTGCGGAGTATTTCCCTCGGAGTGAAATCCAGAAGATGGAACATGAGCTATGGAACCTGAAGATGAAAGGTTCCGATATCACCTCTTACACTTCAAGGTTTGATGACTTGGCACTTCTTTGTCCGGGAATGGTTACCCCGGAAAGCAAGAAGGTAGAAAGGTTCATCTGGGGATTAACTCAGCCGACCAAAGGGAACGTTATAGCAACAAAGCCAGATACCTATGACAGCGCCAAGTGTCTGGCACAAACTTTGATCGATCACAATGATGACCAAGAAGAAGCAGACACCACTCCCGAGCCAACAAAAAAGAGTGGCGAGAAAAGAAAGTTTTGGAAAAAGAAGAAGAAGAGTCAGTCTTCCCTAGAACCCTCGAAGAAACAGCAAATAGTGGCATTCCATGCTGCCACTATTCCTGCTGCTGTTTCTGTTGTCAATTCTACATCTCAAATACCTGTTACCGGATATGTCGGTACCCTCCCGTGGTGTGACCGATGTAACTACCACCATCGTATCCCTGGCCCTTATCGTGCAAAGCTCTGTAGAAACTATGGCCAGGAAGGTCACCTCGCACGAACTTGCAAAACCCCAACCCTATCAACTAGTTAAGCTTCCGGAGCTGGTATCGGTCAAACCTGCTACAGTTGTGGAGAGGTCGGGCACTATAAACGAAACTGTCCAAAGACAGTAGCATTTGGCAACACCGGGAGAGTCCTAACTATGGGATAGGAAAGAACAATCGCCGACCCCACCGTTGCCACATGTATACTTCTCCTCAATAAATCTTGTGCCTGTAAACCTTTTTGATTCTAATGCTGTAAGAATTTGCTAGTCATTCATTCAAATATCTTTCTAAACTAAATCCTTCGTTAGTGATCGAAACGTGCACCGTCAAGATGACCAATCAGTGAGAAAGAGAACGTTAACGCCATACCCTTAGATCGTATCCTCAATTCGGATGATGATCCCTTTCTATTTGATCTAAAGGTAAACCTTTCATGGAAAGCTTTGATGCAAACTTGGCATGGAATGACTTAGTTTCATTCATGTGGTTATTCTTGTCTTCGAAAGGGTCGTCCATCCGAATCTTTTCTCTGACCCGACTCTCATGATGTTCGGCATCAAACCTAAATCCAACCTTCGCATCTTCGTGCATCAAAGCTTAGAAAGTTTCCCATACATTCCCCATTCGTGTGATATTCGGAAACGGGAAGTCTACAGCTCTTTCCCCAATGCCTTTTCCAAGAATCCTCGAGAATTCTTTCCGAACGGCTAGTCAAGCCTTGTATTAACCTAATTCCTGGAGCTACCTCGTAGCCGAACCTCCGAAAGATGATGTATCCAATACAGCGATCTGGACCTGATCACCACGAGTTCGTAGTGACGCCCTTCGGTCAAACCATTTTTCCTTGGTTATGGAGATAAGCAAAGCGAACCTGTAACTTAGTAACATTAGACCCTTCGCGATCCTCGTAGGAACGATTCTGTAACCTTCAAACTTCGGCTATCCTCAGAACTTAGTAACATTCCTATGATACTTTGTGTCTCGGTCCTTAAGAAGTATCTACCCAACGAAACCAAGAAGCGTCCCGATAGTGAGGGTTCGCTGGAACGTCAAGCGGAGACCCGAGGCCACTTGGGAGCGTGAAAACCTGGAGCAGTTGATCCATCCACATCTCTTTTCATTTCATGATCTGTATCTTAATCTTTGAATTTCGGGACGAAATTCCTTCTAACGGGGGGATTATGTAACAACCCGAAGTTGTTCGTTGTCGAAAACCCATTCTACCCGTATAACTCGCCGTATATCGATTCGTTCCGATGTCGTTTTTGGGTTAAATTAATTAAACTTATATGTTTAAATGATGCTAATGAGTGTCCAAACCTGTTAGGAACTCACAAAATTAGCCCAAATTGTATAATTTAGAAATTTTAGAAACGTCCCCTTCGAGTTACGGAAACTTAATCGGGTGCGACCTAAAGCCCCGTTTAATGCCGGTATCGGGTAGAATTCCACCGTGTCCAAGTTTTAGGATCTATTTAAACGTGTTTAAACATTCATTTGAAGCTTTTGCTTCCTCTCTCTATTCTCTCTCTAACCTCTCTCCTAAATCCAAGTTTAAGGGTCCAAATCTCAAGTTTAAGGCTTCTAATCTCCAAGGTACCTTCCCTAGCTTGTTTTGTAACCTCTTTAGCCTTCAAATTCGAGTTTAATCTATAGATTAGGACCATTATCATGAGTTTACGGCCCTAGAACTATCCTAGGCCGTAAACTCATTTATATGGGGTTTTTGAGCATCAAAACCCTTCCAAACCACAACTAGACTTTAGATATGGATTAAGGACTTCATGAAATGGACTTAGAACACTTTAGACATGAATTTTGAGGGATTATAATGAGTTTATGGCCCAGGAAGGTGCCTAGGCCGTAAACACTAAATTAAAAGGGTTTTGAGCCCTTAAACCCTTCATAGACTCAAACAAGGCTTAGATATGAATTTTAGAGTAATGGTATTGGCCTTAGAACATTACAAACATAATTTTTGGGGAGTAAATAGGAGTTTATGGCCAAGGTTTATGCTTGGGCCGTAAACTCCTCAAAAATGGAGAGTAAACTCATTTTAACATGTCCAAATGCCTTCAAACTTAACCAATAGCCTTGTGGTAAATTCTAGAGCCATCTAAAAATAGTTTGGGGACCTTAAACACATCTAAAAATAGTTTGGGGACCTTAAACACATCAAAAATTACTAGAATTACATGTATTTATCCTAAGTGCCCTAAATCAATTATTCAAGACCATGGGAGAGTTTACGGCCGTAACCTCTATGTTTACAGCTGTGAACTCCCTTAAACATGGTATAAGTCCCATAAATTTAATCCAAGGCATTTTAGAAGTCCATTCCAATAATTCACAAGTCCAAACAAGCCATTAAACACTCAAAATCATGCCAACATGAGTTCACGGCCGTGAACTCATGTATGTATGTGTTTCATGGATTGTAAACTCCCTTAAATGTTTACTCTTGGGGAGTAAACTCAAATCCCATGTCCCTAGTGCCATTACACGTCCGAAGATGTCACCCAGGTCACTCCAAACGCTCGTTTTGAGGTGTTTAACCTCGTTGGAGTGTAATGTTCCATATAATTAGTGATTGTAAATCTAATTAGATATATATGGACATTATTACACATTACATAGGGACATCGCGAGTAATCAATCCCCGAACCAACGTCCAGTGTCCGAAACCGTCGCATTTCCGAGTCCGGTGAGTTCATACCCCTACCCTTTTTCCGTGTTTTCAATGTTTTCAGGGGAGAATACAAGCAATAAGTACAAGTGTATTTTGTACTTAAACTGATTTTCAACTCAATGGTTTTACTTACTAAATGTCTTGATTTCCAAATATTTGTGATAATTGACGTTTCGAATTGCAGGTTAAATATAGATTTCTTTTAAAAGTGTTATAACTATATTCTCTTTAAATAACAAATCATATTAATCTAGTATGAATACGAATATGAATGTAATCTAATACGAATACGAATACGAATATAATCTAATACGAATATGAATACGAATGTAATCTAATATGAATACGAATACGAATGTAATCTAGTACGAATACGAATACGAATGTAATCTAGTACGAATACGAATACGAATGTAATCTAGTACGAATACGAATACGAATGTAATCTAGTACGAATACGACTACGTATACGAAAGAGACTACGAATACGAATACAACTACGAATGCGAAAATATGCCTCTGGACCTCTACTGAGTTTCGAATATATCCGCCTCAAAATGTCGACAGAGCTTCGAATATACAAATAATGTACTCTTTTGGAATCGGCAGAACTTCAAAAAAATATTGTGATGTACGCTTCTGTGTGATTCCAAATATTCGAAAATACAACTAAGTTAGTAGATAATAGTCATTCGAATGTAGAATAACTAAGGGTTTAGAACACGTAACTAATACTATTTACATGGTAATTACTAGTACTTCGAAATCAGATCTAAGAACCAACCACCACACATAGGGAAATATGGGATTTTCCTGGGATAACATAACAACCAGTAACGAACCTAGATACAAATAGATAACTCAACACATAGGAAAATATGGGATTTTCCTAGATAGTACAACAACACATAAACGGATAAAGTAAAAAACGAATAACTAAAATTATAAGGAAAATATGGGTATTTCCTGGAATGATATAACCAACCGTTTTCGAAATTGTAACACAGGATAACCAAACTGTCTTCATAAGAAAATATGGGATTTTCTTGATCAACAACTTTTTCAGAAAGCAAAGGAAACTCGTTCTTTTCAAAACTAAACCGCTTATGAACTCACCAGCTTTATGCTGATTTTCAAACTACTTGTATTCTCAGGTCAACGTTAGACCGGTACACCGACATGTTTTGGAGAAGACGGAGCGTTCTGAAGATCTCGTCTTTACTTTTGTTCATATCATATGTATGACAGTGGTATAACTTGTCTTTCAAACAGATGTAAATAATATTATGTAATGTAATGTTTTGTGATCACTGTTTTACTATGTGCATTGGATTTGATACTCAACGTGGAGTCAACCCCAGAAATGTTTCCGCCTTCGGTTTTTGGGGTGTGACACATCTGCACTATAAAAAAGCCTCTACACCTTGTGATTTTCGGCCACTCTAACCCTAAGAAGGATCGCTGAAATTCTCAATACTTCTTCTCCTCTCTCCTCTCTCATCCTCTTGGTAGTGTTGGGTGTGAACTATTAAAGCCATGACATTTGTGGTGCTTGCTCTCGAAACTTCAACAATACTAAGGATTTGGATTGTTATTACTATTTAACAATCAAATGTATGTTTTTTCTAACCATAAATATGAACTTCGAAAATTATAAAGAATTCCCAGGGTTTCCCAGTTAATGTTCAAATACTTGTATGCTCAATTAGAGAAAACATAGATCAGGACAATTAGCGGTGGATGCACACATAGGATTGTTTGTTATGCTCATAATCCATCAGTGGTATCAGAGCCTTGGCTTGTCTTCTATTGGATTTGATTGCAATTTGTTTGAACTTGATCAATTTGGGTTTATGGCATTTAAACCCTTTGGACTTAGAGTTTTTCGCAATTTAGGTTTTCCTAACCCTAGATTTCAAAAGTTTGGAAAAGGGTTGCAACCCTTTTCCTTGGCCTACAAGACTTCGATTTCAGGTTTTCCTAAGCCTATGATTTTTTGAAATTATGACAAGGATTTGGAATCCTTGCCTTTCTCCCAAGATTTGCCAAATTTTGGAAATTAGGGTTATGGTAGGGATTTCTTAAATTTGTCAATTATCTCCTTATTTGATTAACTAGATAATTGCAAGGTTTGTTTGAACCCTTCCAAATTTTCGAAAACTACTACATATGATATAGATTTCTTATTTTTGGTAATTTTCTTCTTACTTGTTTAACTAGATAATTGCTAGATTTTATAGACATCTCCCATATTTTTGAAAATAATTAGGGGAGTGGATATAAATTAAATTAAGTTGATTAATTTAAAGGATAATCCTAAAATTGATTTAATAAATTAATTATATTTTTAAGTAATAATCAATTATTAAATCATTTGGTTTATTTTTAAATTTAAATTTAAATTTTTTTAATTTTTGAAATTACTAATTAAACCTAATATTTTGAAATGTTCAAAACACACTTTATACTATATGGAAAATTAAATGTTTAATATTTACTTTATGTATAAGACAAGTCAGTCGAACTGCTAGTACGCCTCATTCATGAGCCGATTTATAAGGGGGGTATAAGGATACTGCCTATAAAATGGTAGTTGAAATGTTGTCCACTCTTGCCCAACGCTTCCTTGATTGATGGAGGGACGTTAGTCGAACGGGTTTAATAGGACAAATAATTCTCATTAATAAGTTTAATGGAGTTACTAAAGTAACTAAATGTTTTTATAAAATTCCCAATCTTAGTTACTTTAGGAAAAATGTGAATTTGATGCTAATCCATGAAATTGCACATTGCATTTTATATAAGTCGTTAGTGGAGTGTGTGTGGTTAAAAGACACACTAATATGGACTAATAAAAGGGAGCAATGGGTGTATCGTAAATTATGATTGCCTAATGGAGCATGTGTCGCTAACCGACACATTGATTAGATGATAAATGACATCGAGAGTACCAAGAAATTTCATGGTTATTCACATCTCGTTTGTGATCCTCGGCATCCCAATCATAAAGTGAGAGCATAATCGAGATTAAACATGCCATTGGATAGTTCAATGAATCTCAAAAGATCTAGGAGTATCATAAGATTGAAATTAGTAAAAGTTTTACTGCCTAAAGTAGATTCGATTTTGATTACAGCATCCCTCTTCAAAGTTCGAATTGAATATATGGATCCTAGCCTTAATTAAAATTTTTGGTTAGTAATTAAGGATTAAAATCAACTAACTTGAATTCTCTTTTCTCCTTTTATAAATGTCGATTCAAGACAACCATGGTCTTCTAAAATCTGTGGGAATTGGTATTCCTTCTCTAACTGAATATGATCTTCCACATGTTGATCAAGGTGAAAGAATGTTCCCTTCTTCAAACAATGGTGGAACTCGAGATCACGCTTCTCCAACACTTCCTTTTTCTCCTTTTCCAATGACTCTCCCCAAGTCATGTTTTCTTGAAGCTGAAAAATACGAAGTTACTCAATCCCTGTTGGCATGTAAACATCAAGATGGAAAGTTTGTATGTGCGAATGTTCTAAAAATGAAATCATACATTAACAGATTGGGGATGTTGGGTGTCGTTTTCCCAAGGGCATTGTCCATTGATTTGGTTATACCTTTGCTTCCTGAATCATATAATCAGTTCATCAAAAACTACTATGTGAAGGACTACGATTTAAACTTAATTGATCTAACATATATGTTGATTGCTACTGAAGCATTAATGCCTAAAAGCACAAGTCTAGCAAAAATGTTTAAAGGATCTGTCTCTAAAATTTGCATGGACATTAACAAGGGAAACATTGGTAGTCTAGAAAAGGTTTCTCTTCCCAATGGAAAGGGATCGGTCAATGTCAAATTGTTTGACCATATGGCAACGAGAAAGCCTGGTTCTGAGATAATCCCACGTGCTATTCCTTCTATTGCCAGTTGAAGGGACATTCGATGTTAATTTGCCCCGACTAGCTGAAATATCATAGAGATAGTAGAGTTAAGTCGCATGACTCTAGTTCAGGTACATCCACTATGTAACACCATTATTAAGTTCTTATTCATAGATTATTAATACGTGATATGAGGATCACATTTTGATTTTTTGTAGGATCTAAGAGAAAGAAGGAAGCTTAATAAGAGTAAGCTGAATCTAATCATGAGAGATGGATTTCGGTCGCATGGTTCGATGATTAGTTTTTGAAAGCTACTGTTAGGAGTATGATGATTTAATATATTGCTTAGGAAATGTATAGAAACATTGTTTTCATATTTTGCATTGTAAGGATTTTTTTTTCCAGCTTATTATCAATAAAAGTGAATCGTTGATTTATCAAGTTTACTTTGAATTTCCTTGTGATGGAATTTATGAGAGTGTTGGTTACATTACTATTATTGGCAATATTAGTTGTGGATTTGATTCTTTGTTGTATCACTTGTGGTAATGTCATAATTGACCAAGTGAAAATAAATGCTCATCACCCAAGTTTCAATTGGATAGAAACTTAGAGTCATACAATTCAAATTGTGTGATGTATGAGAACCTTGATCATTGGAAGATCATGACTAATTCATTGATCACATGTTTATGTGAGTCAAGTGAAGGACTAAAAGGTCTAGTACACATTGATGTGGACTATTTAGATCCATCACAAAGAACGATAAGTCTATTCATCATGGTTTAATGATGGTTTAGTAAATATGGTTGCGTTCATAAGATTAAGCATAATTCTATCACCTTGAAAAGTTTTCAAAGTGTAATAAAATGAATAAGAAGAATCTGTTAGGTAGAAAGATAAATCTTTCTCCAAATTGATAGTAAAAGAGAATACTTTAATATTATGTTTTATGATCAACTTAATGATTGTGGAACCATGTCACAAATTGATCCTCAAAGAACATCTTAGTACAACTGTTTGACTAAGAAGAGGAATCAGATATTGCTGAAATGGTTCAATCGTAAGATGTGTCATACTTTGTTTCCAATCAAGTTCTAGAGTCATACTCTAGTTACTTCAAATTGTATCTTGAAGCTTATTTCAAACTAAGTAGGTTTATAACACCTCATGAGATGTGGACTAATAATGTTTTCTCATTCTGGAACATTTGAAATTGGTAGTTTTGATGTTTTTGTTAAAAAAAAAGGAAAAACTAAGACCAACTATATGAAGTGGTTTCTTGTATAGAATCCATACTAAACTTTTGAATATTTGTTTTGCTCGTCAAAGAATGTTCCTGGAAGAGATTAAACTTATATGTCAAACAATCAGTGGGATTCGTATTAATCTCGAAGAGTTTCATGAGTCAGTCAAGAATATACCTTTTAGTTATCACTAGCAGACGACCTGAGGTTGATAACCTATCGCGTTAAGTTGACACATTCTTTTTTTTGTGCATCTTCCAGTCGAGTTGGGAATGCTTATGAGCACTATGTTTCTTATTTGTCTGCGAATGGCAAAGCACATTGATTAGTGATAATACATTGGCCAATGGAGGTGCACTGCTTAAACAACATGAGCAAAGTTTAGTCCATGAAAGGAAAAAAAAATTTGATTTTGGTTTTGTCTTCAACCTTATCTTATGATTGTAGGTTGGAAATGATGGATTCTCATGGATGGGAACACATACATCATAAAATCTAGGTGAAAATAGGTTTCGCTCAATTTATGACAAATGATTATAAGGAAACACTTTAGCTAGTAGATTTTAAAAATTAGATAAATATCAATATCGTTAGTGGTTATGGTAATTGCATTCTCAAATTCAAAATTTGATTACGACATCCATTTTCATAGTTCGAATTGTGAAAAATGGAAAGGAACTATTTGAACGTTCAGGACTTATAGCTCAAAGTTCTGAAAGGGTTTAAAACACACACATATACAATATCTTATGAAAGGTGTAAAAGCTTGAGAAGTGTAGCTGAAGACTAATCTAAGCATCACGTATAAGAAATCTGTACTTTAGTAAGGAAGTCAAAGAGTTTTAATTTCTAGAAGTCCAGCTGATTTCTGGATACATGTCAAAGATAGTGGGAGAATAATATTTATTCTATTGGGAGCATAATTGTTATGCTAAGTCTTGCATGTTGGCAATACTATTCGTAGGAAACAAAATTTTAAAATTTGAAAGTTACAAATTTTGGAAGTTTCACTATGATAAGCTCAGGGGGAGGGAACTCATACTTCATTTCAAATCTAAAAGTTTAGACTGAAGTTTTAATAAAACTTAGTCTTGTACATATATATGAATATATTGTTAAAATGATTCAATGTAGGAAATTTGATATATAGAAATATTATAGAAAGAGGTTGATCATATATCAGGATCTATGTAGGACATTATGTATCGATTCCCATATGCTTCAGATATAGGATTGATTACATATGCTACCATATTCACTTGTTCTTATTTTTCCAAATACCTAGGGCATTGAGAAGTAAAAGGACTAGAACATGGAGAGACTAAAGTTGTTAAGCAATTGTCAAAAACATTCTGAGGTTATACCAAAGGATTGGTTTCTTGTGGACAGTTAGAAGTATAGTATTGGTTGGAAGGAGCATAGAAACATGCTTTAGATTGGGATGATTCTTGATCAAAATTAATGGTCATATAGGAATATTGAAATGTTTGCATAATATATGCAAGTTGATAAAATCTATATGTGAGTTAGGAAACTTAATGCAAGGAAGGTGTTGAAGAAGTGTATCTTGAATTTGAGACTTTGTTACCATGAAATTGTTTTGTGTTACAAATTTTCAATGGAGCCTTTTTGTGGCATCATTGGTTAAGTCTCGATGACTTTGAAGCCATGTCATCACAAAAGGATATTGCACGTAAGGTTAGACTCTATCACATTTAGAAGTGAAAAGAGTTAGGAATTCTTATACATTCTAATAAGAATTTGGAATTGTTAAATAAGAATCATTGGAATAATGTCCATTCGATCTGCTCACAAAGGAAGGACCATCGAGAAACATAGTATGCATGTCTATTACACAGAATAACTAACGTTTATTTCAAGTTTTTGGTTGATTACTCGAAAAATTATACAATAAATAAAGGCTACTTATTATGGTGATCAAATAATAAGAGTTTTATTTATATTCAATAGTTTTGAGACCATAGTTAATTAGGTTGTTATTGTGTTTCACTTTGCACGTTTTACTTTCTAAATAATTGAATTATTTAAACATCTACAGTCGATCATACTTTTGGAAGTAAGTAGCGAATTAAGACTGTCATAAACTGGATTGTAGATTGTCTATGGGGATTAGACATATGAATAGTTTTGATGTAATGTTCATGAGTACTTGGAAAATGGGGATTTTAAGTATTGGATAAACCCACGCTCAGAGAATTACTTCATGGATTTTATTACGAGTAATTTTGAGACGATATTTGCAACATCCATAAAATTCGAGCCAATTCATAACTTTTTAAATCATTTAAAACCATTCAGTTGTTACATTTTGTTTTCAAAATAGTTTAAACATCAGAGTTCCTAGGAATCATAATCATCAATTGAGGAAGTGTACGGTCACGCCTTCGCCTTCCTGCGGTCTTCCACTGAACCTGAAACAATAAACTGAAACTGTAAGCTCGAAGGCTTAGTGATTTACCCCCAATATACAAATGCCATACCGATCTAACCATAACATATAACATATAAGTGAACTGAACAACCATGGATCTTGAACCTAAAGTGTGAATGGTCTTCCTGCACCGGGCCTTCAGTCCACCTGGTCCACTCTCTGAGTCTACAGTATATAAAATGAGTCTTTAGTCTGACTGGACTGCCTCGCAGGCCTTCAGTCTATCTGGACCGCTCCCTGAGCCTTCGGCACGTCTAGACAGCCTCACAATGCCTTCAGCCTGACTATATGCTCTCCTGGGCCTGCAGTCTATCCGGTCGGCCCTAGGTATGTTGGCCTTCAGCACAAAGCAGGACCACCTCAACCCAACCCCCAATCAAATAACCATATGCACATATAACAGATAATCACATAACAGTCTATAGACAACAAACCGATATAACAAATCATATAGCATAGTAACATCCTATATTCAGCATACCGACCTAACCGGTCACTAACATAACATCATCATATATACCAGGATACCAATCTAAACCAAGTCATTAAACATAATACCATCAAGAAAATACCCGAATACAAATCAGATAGAGTGCCGGCCTTGGTGCCTTAGACCCTATTGATATAGTGAGCATAACTCACCTCGCACTACCGATCTGAACTAAAGAATCGAACTCCCGAATCGTTGCCTCACCAAAAATCCCGATCTGGTGATCTCTCGACTCCCAAAGCTAACAATTCCAAAATCTCACTTAGTCCAAAACAATAATCCTCATTAGGGTAAAATGAGTATTTTATCCCTAGTCCAACTTAGTCCATATCTAAGAATAAAAATCATAATTTAAAATGCTCCACACTAGATGGGCTTCCTAAACCCACTAGTGGCCCAATTTGATAAATTGAGCCCAATCCCTCTTATGGGCCTTACCCTAAGCCCAAACATCTTCTTGGCCCACATTATCTGACTCTTGATGGACCACTAAGGCTGAAAGGACCAAAATCCCCATGTGTTGCCCAAACAGAGGCCAAAAATCCATAAGGCCTGTAACTGATGAGTACATTGGGCATACTCTTATGTACGCTAAGCGTACTAGCCAAATTATGCTTACGCTGGGTGTACCTGCTTGTACACTCAGCGTACTCCCCTGTTAAGTCATTTTTCGATTTAGTGCTTAATACTCAGATTCAAAAACTACAATCACCGATACAAGTCCTTTCCAACGTCTTAATCCATAAAGTCACTAACTTGGTAACTTTGCATGCCCCAAACAAGTCCAAATTGCAAAAATGATATTCTACTTCCATGAAAGTGGTCTTAACTCTTGCATGAACCCATTAAGACCACCAAGATGAAAAATTTATGTCCTATAGAGTCATTTAGCACCAAGGATGACAACCCTTATCCTAGAAGCCGAATTTGGACTAAAAAGCTTCAACCTTTAGACCAAAATGACTTCAAAGTTAAACCATGCTAGATCTAAGCACTCTTAGATAAATTTTATAGCTTTATACCTCTAACTGATCTGATATGGAACCCAAAAATTGGATCTACTGCTTCTCCTTTGATCCACCACCTTGCTATACTCTTCAATTTCTTTGAAATAGCTTCACAATCACAAAATGCTCTGTAATGAACTCAAAAGCACCAAGAACACTCAAGGGAGGATTTAGGGTTTTGTGGTGGCTGTAAAAACATGAGAGGGAGGCTAATAATTAGGGTGTTATGTTCTTTATATAGCGGCCTGCTCTAAAAATTAGGGTTTAGGGTCTTTGAGAGTATGATGGGCGTACTCCTCCCCATACCCGTGATCATTTACTCCACTACGCTGGGCATAGACTAGCTTACGTTGGGCGTACCCAACCGGACACGTGCATGCTTCCCTTGCATGCATGGGACTTTCTTGCCAAAGATTTTCATTAGGGACCATTTATGCCAAATTATTTAAAGTAATAAAACTTCTTCGTTCTAAGTTCATTTCTGACGAACTTTATATCCACGAAAAGGTGGCGAGAATCCCTACGCTCCTGACTACACACCCAAGCTTTTAACCTTCCGAATAAATCACGGGACCCTAAAAGACAGAATCGCTCAAACCCTGGGCCTCCAAGACCTCCACAAAGTGCTTTTCAAAACGGGGTGTTACAACTCTCCCCCACTTAAATTAGACTTCGTCCTCGAAGTCCGTTATTGCCAACTACCCCGCAACCTCTCACGGTGCTTCAAACAATTGGGAATCCTTGGTGCTGACAGGATAAAGCATCCTTCAGCTCCCAAAGTATAACACATAATCAATCCACTAATGAACACGAGCACTCATTATGGAGAAGACGATTCCACAATCCCATGCGGCACATAACCCTTCACCACCTAAAACCTAAAATCTGAAAAGTTGGATTCGGTCTAAATCCCTGGCTGACCACTCATACAATCCATTGCTAGCTCTCTTCCAAATACTACCAACAAACTATTCATCCCAGGGAACCTGAAGTTCCTACACAAAATAGAAGCATGGGTTATTATCTGGTGAACCCTGTCCCTACGACTCAATGTTGGGCCACACTGGGTATCTTGGCCTACTGCATAGAGTAGGAGTGCATCAACCTGATCAAGCATAACATGCCATCTAATAGCCCATCAAAATAAGATTTCCACATAATATCGATGATAATTTACCATGTCGTTCCATTCCATCCACCACTTCCATAGAATATAGTCCCTCAAGCGATTACCACCAACAACATACCTACCACTGCCGGCCAACCAGTAGGACACTCATTTCTAGCCCATACCACTTTTCGGGTGGGAATACCAATATGCAAAGTCCAATTAATCATAGGATTCGGTCATCCTTAGGATGGAATACCCTAGATTGGAATACCAACATGTCGAATAAATTCAACCATCAAGTTGAAACTCTCAGGGTTTGTTGGCCTACCGCCTCAACCCTACCATTTTTCATGAGCGTTCGTGACTACGACTTTCAATCGGTTTACATGGGGTATCTTGGCCTACTACATAGATTAGGACCGCCTCAACCCTACCCACATATAATGTGTCGCCATAGACGATTCGGAGAAAGATATAACCCGAACGCGCTCCTACGAAATACATAACCAACATAATCTCTATGCCAATAGCTTGTGACTATAATACCCTTACATGGTCCTCAACATAGGCATGGATTGCCTCTGAGCCCAGATCACGAGTCTGGTATGCCCACTCTAGCCCTTAGCTCATGACTGGAATGCTCCCGATAAGCTATCAACACTGCTTTCGTCACTTCAACTATCCCAATGCTCCATCCTGGAGATTCTCACCTCCTCTATTTCCCAAGAAAGCCTAATTAATGTCCTTCACACCACCAACAAGCATCACAGTACTGAAACCTCACCCCACATTATCCACTTGTAGAACAAGTTGCTACCCCAAAACACATATATACTCAGAACCTAATCATATAACTAAAAAACCCACACAATGTCTTCAGCATACTCCATCAGCATGTTTAATACTTGGGGACAGACCTACTGATTGCTATAGCATAGAAACATGCTCAATACCCACACATAGATATAAAAACACATACCGAGTCTTTAGCAATACTGGACCACCTCATCTGGCCTTCAGTCTATCTGGACCGACTCTCCGAGCCTTCAGCCTGTCTGGACCGTTCTCCGAGCCTTCAGCCTGACGGGTACGTCCTATTAGCCTTCAGTCTATCCGGACTGCTCTAAATTGTTGATCATCTCCCCAGACCACCCCTCTTGGTGATCTCTCCCATGGAGACTGTGCTCACCCACTTTGGGTTTCGAACTCTTGATCCATTATGTGGAATCTAACCCCTGCCTAACCTTAGGCCTCATGTCTATCGTACACCCTCTTGGAAATCCGTGGTCTATTCCATGATCTGTGTGTCTACCACATATGCTAGATAACCTGCACACACATGCTAAAACTATTATCTAGACCTGGCAGCCAACAAAACCCACAATCTATTAATCTAAAAAAAAAAATTCAGAGTCGAGCACACCCTCGAGCGAAACTTGAACATAACTCAATTCATGATTAGAACTCCAACCTGGTTCCCCAACTTCTGCTATCAAGCACCAAGAAGACATGATACACATGCTCGGGAGTTTTACCAAACTCCCAACTAACACAACCCTCAAACCAAACAACCATTTCGGTTATCCTCCTTCCTGACAATGATACGAGACTTATCCCATTTTCAAAACTGCTTCGACTAAGTCTTCACAATACATGATAATTTGGAGAATTCCCGATCCTTCTCACTTTCCGGCGATCGATCTGATGACATCCATCTCTTCCTAACTAGTGCTCCGTTGCTACCCAATCCCAATGATTATACACTTCTTAAGGACTGGATGAACACTTCCTGAATATGATTGAAATATACAGTCACTAATACTTGAATAATCTCCCACTCAACCTTGAAGCCAAAGGATAGATGGACCAACTAATATCTCATCAATAAGCTACTTCCTTTAGTGCCTTCATCCTCCAATCTATAACGGTTACTAAAACCATTTAATCCTGTAAATGCTGAATAACCATCATGTGCGACCCTGTCCGTAGACCTCCCAGATAATACCCTTCTTCCTAGGATGCTCCAAACGAGTATCCCACTCTCGGGCACTAGAAATTATTCCATTTAAAGTTCGCACCATGACTCACCTACCAGCTCAATCATCCATAGCTGAACTGCAGTAGCTGAAGCAACCTCTGCCCTAAACCAAGCTACAACTACTCCCAAGACATATTCTACAATCCCAAAAGTGCAATAGATCACACAATCAATCCTTACCATCCGATACAAGAGATCCAAGGCAAACCGAAACTCACAAAATACTTATGCCACATCAACCACACATGTGCTGAAATAATGTCGCCAATCCTTGCAACCACTGACCCCGAGCTAGAATACAACTTGATCCTAAGGTCAAAAGCCTGCTCACTTCTTGGAGCTCGAAAAAAATAGAAGGGCACAATCCTTAAACTATAAAACGATAGTCCAAATCATCAATTTTCCATTCCACTTCTAGCTGCAAAACCCCAGCTGAGCATGATCATCACTCCTTTTCGAAATCCCCGCGACTCACATTCGAACCTCGATCAAAGTCGTCGAACCTCAAATCTAGAGCTCATGTGCTAGGCTCTCTAGCTCAACCAGTGGAATGAAACGAGTATAGAATATCTCCTTGATCTCAAGTGACTGCAGTCCTTTGTTCCTCAGGATATATCCCAACAACAAGTCCCGATCCTGGGAAGCTCGACCAACTGCACCCCTGCCATTGATACAACTGTTGTGGCAGTCGTCTCAGCAAGTGCTACATAGTGCTCTTCGAAATATTCAACCCTAGAGGTCTTAATAAACCCGAACATCTCCAACAATTGTACTCGTACAATCTTGATCACCTCCTTCTGGATGATCTTACTGACATGATCCTATAACCATACTGGCCTATCCTGGCTGCCAACTTCCGATCCTAACTCGGATCTGGTCTCAAGACATCTCGTAATCACCATTCTAGTAAAACACTAGAAGATATCTGATAATCCATATAATGACAGGGGACGAACTCCCTACCCAACCCTAAGGGTTGTTACTTCCTTGCTACGTGTATGGGTCCTATGTTGTCAATAGTACGTGCCCATTCTTATTTTGAAAATTTTTTCCTTAGTTTGAGACTGGATGCACGCGAGTGTTCCTCCAATTCACTAAAACCAAGGCATTGATACCAACTTGTAACATCCGTAAAATTCAAGCCAATTTAAAACCTTTTAAATCATTTAGAACCATTCAATTATTACAATTTCTTTTCAAAATAGTTTAAACGTCAGAGTTCCCAGGAATCATAATTATCAATCGAGGAAGTGTACGACACGCCTTTGCCTTCCCGCGGCCATCCGCTGAACCTGAAACAAATAACTGAAATTGTGTCCTCGAAGGCTTAGTGAGTTACCCCCAAAATACCAAAGGCATACCGATATAACCATAACATTTAACATATTAGTAAATAGAACAACCATGCATCTCGAGTCTACAGTGTGATTGGTCCGCCCGCATTGGGCCTTCAGTCCACCTGGTCTAGTTTCTAAGTCTACAGTATGCATAATGAGCCTTCATTCTGAACTGGACCGCCTCGCATGCCTTCATTCTATTTGGACCTCTCTCCGAGCCTTTAGCACGTATGGGCCCCCTCGTAAGGCCTTCAGCATATCTGGACCGCTCGTTGGGCCTTCAACCTGACTATGTGCCCTCTTGGGCCTACAGTCTATCTGGTCCACCATGTGTATGTTGGCCTTCAGCACAAAGAAGGACCGCCTCAACCCAACCCCTAATCAAACAACCATGTGCACATATAACAGATAATCACATAACAGTCTATAGACAAAAAACTGATCTAACATATCATATAGCATAGTAATATCATATAATCAGGATACCAACCTAAACTATCACTAACATAACATCATCTTAGATACCAGGATACCGACCTAAGCCAGGTCACTAAACATAATACCATTCTAACTACCAGGATGGAGATCTAACAGATCAATAAACATATCAAGCAAATACCTAGATACAAATTAGATAAAGGGCCGACCTTGGTGCTATAGACCCTATTGATATAGTGAGGATAACGCACCTCACATTGCCGATCTGAACTGAAGAATCGGACTCCAAAATCGCTACCTCACCAAAAATCCCGATTTGCTGATCTCTCGACTCCCAAAGCTATCAATATCAAAATATCACTTGGTCCAGAACAATAATCCTCCTTAGGGTAAAATGACCATTTTACCCTAGTCCAACTTGGTCCATATATAAGGCTCAAAATCATAATATAAAAATCCCAGCACTAGATGGGCTTCCCAAACCCACTGGTAGCCCACTAATGGCCCAATTTTCTAAATTGGGCCCAATCCCTCGTATAGGCCTTACCTTAAGCCCAAACATTTTCTTGGCCCACATTATCTGACTCTTGATGGCTCACTAAGGCCTAAAGGACCAAAATCCCCGTACATGGCTCAAAACGAGGCCCAAAATCCATAAGGCCCATAACTGATGAGTAAGTTGGGCGTACTCATATGTACCCGAAGCGTACTAGCCAAATGGTGCGTATGTTGGGTGTACCTGCTTGTACTCTCAGCATACTCCCCCGTTAAGTCAATTTCCCATGAAGTGCTTGATAGTCAGATTTAGAGGCTATAATAACAGATCCAAGTCCTCTCCAACGTCTTATTCCATAAATTCACTGACTTGGTAACTTTGCAAGCCCCAAACAAGTCCAAACTCCAAAAATGATATTCTACATCCATGAAAGTGGTCTTAACTCTTGCACGAACCATTTAAGACCACCAAGATGACAAATTTCTATCCTAGGGAGTCATTTAGCACTAAGGGTGGCAACCCTTAGCCTAGAAGCCGAATTTTGACTAATAAGCTTCAACCTTTGGACCAAAATGACTTCAAAACTAAACCATGCTAGATCTAAGCCCTCTTATATAAAGTTTATAGCTTTATACCTCCAAATGATCTGAAATGGAACACCAAACTCGGATCTACTAGTTCCCCTATGATCCACCACCTTGCTATACTCTTCACTTGCTTGGAAATGACTTCACAATCACAAAAATGCTCTCTAATGACCTCCAAAGCTCAAAGAACACTCAAGGGAGTGTTATAGTTTCGTGGTGGTTGTATGAAGATGAGATGGATGCTAATAATTGGGGTGTTATGTTCTTTATATAGTGGCATGCTCTAAAAATTAGGGTTTAGGGTCTCTGAGAGTATGTTGGGCGTACCTCTCGTACGTTGGGCGTACTCCTCCCGATACCTACGATCATTTACTCTACTACGCTAGGCGTACCCAGCCGTACACGTGCATGCTTCCCTTGAATGCCTGCGACTTGCTTGACAAAAATTTCCATTAGGGACCATTTATACCAAATGCTTTAAAGTGCTATAACTTCTTCATTCTAAGTCTGTTTCTGATGAACTTTATATTAATGAAAAGGTGGCTAGAAGCCCTACGCTCTTGACCACATACCCAAGCATTAAACTTTCTGAATAAATCCTGGGGCCTTAAAAGACCAAATTGCTCATACCGTGGGCCTCCAAGACTACCACAAAGTGCTTTTCAAAAGGTGGTGTTATATAATATCTTGTATTCTTGAAACTGAGATATGTGATTTATTGTTTACAAGTCAGTTGTGTATTTATAACATGTAAACACATCAGTAACTTGATGTTATAAAACATATTGTTGTGTGTGATTTGATGAGTGAATAATGCAAGCATATAAGTTGAAGTTTATCCGTTCCTTTTTCCCTAATGGGGAAAGCGATATCTATGGGCACCCTTGATGATTTGATGATGACATCTTAAGTGCTTGGCCAAGCCTGGACTGAATTGATGTGGTCAATTAGTAGTTTGAATCATTCATCATAAATCAGAAATCAGGAAACAAATCATGGATAGATAGAATGATTATATTCCATGTCTCATTTCCTTACGATATCATGTATTATGGAGGAATATTTGATCACTTATCTATGGACACGTAACTAACTGAGTCAGAGTTCGACAACAACTTTGAGAGCTACAATTTGCTAATCAATTTTTGATGTTATACTCGTAACTATAGTTATTAGACTTATCCAAGTGGGAGACTATCGGATTAGGTGTCTAAGCCTATAACTATAATTGGTATATACTTGAGTTGATAGTAGCACAATCCTTTTGGTCTGCCCTCAAAACTAGCAACTAAACATGATGACTTTTGGAGAGAGGTTGAATTTATTATTTGATTAATAAATTGAAATAAATGATTTATTAATTTATTATGAAAATATTATATTAATTTTAAATCATATTATATAATTAATATTTAATCAAAAATTAATTTGAAATTGATTTTGGGATTAAAGGAATTAATTAAAAGTACAGGGGCTAAAGTGCAATTGTTCAATAGTTGAGCAAAGGGTTCTAGAACCTTCCCCAAAGGTGGTGGACGGTTTTGGAGGGGATTTTTAGTGTTCTTAGAATATCCTCTTAGATAATTAACGAGGTGAATAATTACCAAATTTGAATTAATAATATTATATTAAAATTAGGGTTATCTAGGGCATCCTATCTGCACCATAAATAGGCCTCTACACCTGGAGATTTTCGTCCACTCTAACCCTAAGAAGGATAGCCAAAATTCTTATGTATTCACCTCCTCTCTCCTCTTTCATCCTCTTGATAGTGTTGTTTGTGAACCATTAGAGGCATGCTATTTGTGGTGCTTGCTCTCGAAGCTTCAACAACACTAAGGATTTGAATATTTATTACTATATAATAAGCAAAGGTATGTTTTTTCTAACCATAAATATTAATTTAGAAAATTATATAAAATTATAAGGGTTCCCAATTGATGTTCAAATACTTGTATGCTCAATTAGAGAAAACATAGATTGGGACAATTAGGGTGGTATGCACACATAGGATCGTTTTTTATGCTCATAATCGATCAGAAGGATGGGTCTCACCATATGTGTATTGATTATGGGAAGTTAAAGAAGTTGATGGTGAAGAATCGTTACCCACTTCCACTGATTGATGATATCTTTAATCAACTACATGGTGCATCTTGGTTCTCTATAATCGATTTGAGGTCATGAGATCCTCAGATGAGAGTCAGGGAGGAGGATGTAGAGAAAAAAAAACATTATGAACTTGTTAAGGTTATTACGAGTTCGTGGTGATGTTGTTTGGGTTCACCAATGTGCCGACGATATTTATGGATTTGATAAATCAGTTATGTAGGCCCATGCTCGATCGTTGAGTCATTATTTTTATCGTTGATAACCTAATATATTCCAAGAGTGGGTAGCAGCATGAGGAGCACCTTCTAGAGTTGTTGGAAGTTTTGAGGAGGGAGTGGTTTTATGCCAAGTTCTCAAAGTGTGAGTTTTGGTTATGGGAGGTCCAGTTCTTGGGACACATCGTTAGCCATAATGGGATTTTGGTCGACACAACTAAGATTATGGCAGTCATGTAGTGGGATGTCCCAAAATCTCCTTCAGAGATTAGGAGTATCCTCAGATTAGTAGGATACTATAGGATATTTATTAAGGATTTATCCAAAGTTTATGTACCTCTCACTCGTTTGAAGAGGAAGGGTATGGATTTTTGCTAGGGGCCTTAGTAGCAGACTGTGTTCGAGACTTTGAGACAAAAATTATGTGAGACCCCAGTGTTGAGCCTCGCATAGGGTGTGGAGGATTTTGTAGTTTATTGTTATGCTTCTATCACCGGTTTGGTGACAATAATCATGCAATGAAGGAAAGTTAATGAGTATGCTTCTAGGAAACTGAATCTACATGAGGTTCAATATCTAACACATGATATGGAGTTGGGGGCAGTGGTGTTTTCCCTCAAAATTTAGTCACATTATCTATATAGGGTGCGGTGTACCATCTACATGTATCATAAGAGTCTGATATATCTCATGGATCAACCAAACCTGAATATGAGGCAGCATAGATGGCTTCTGATGGTCAAGGATTATGACTGCGAGATTCTGTATCACCTAGGGAAATTGAATGTGGTCGCTGATACCTTGAGTCGTAAACTGGCTAGTTCTTCGATCAAGGGATTATGTTTGAGCTTCTTCATTTCATCTAGGAGGCTCAAGCTGAAGGATTCAAGAAGGAAAATTGGAAATTGGAAACAATCAGGGGTGAGATATACAAGTTTTCTACCGATGGCCACAAACTGTTGACCCGGTGTGGTCAGGTTTGGGTACCAGATTTGGCGGGTCAGGAAGACTATGATGGAGGAGGAACATAAGTCCAAATTTTCAATACACCCTGGAGCAACCACGATTTATCGAGGTTTGTTACTTAGTTATTGGTGGTTGTACATGAAGAAGGAGATATCATGGTATGTAGAGAGAAACTGGACCTGACAGATGTTCAAGGATGAGCACCAAAGGCTACACGACAAACTTCATCCTTTAGAGGTTCCCATGTGGAAATAGGAATAGATCACCATGGATTTTGTAACCAATTTACCGTGGACGGATAAGGGATTTGATTCGATATGGGTTATTATGGATTATCTGACTAATATTGCCTACTTTCTAGCTATTCAGGAGACCTCCTTGGCGGATAAATTGGTCGATGTGTATGTGCGCTCGATTGTCTCTTGGCATGGTGTTCTTGTTTCCATTGTATTTGATCAAGATGCTTGATCCACTTCCCGATTTTGGAAGAGGTTTTACAAGGAAATGGGTTCAAGGTTTCACTTTAGCACCGCTTATCATCCGCAGACTATCGACCAGAGCGAGCGGACCATCCAGATGCTCTAGGATATTTTGACATCATGTGTTATTGATTTCAATGGGAGTTAGGACTCATACCTTCCTCTAACTGAGTTTTCTTACAAAAATAGCTATCAGTCCAGTATCGGTGCACCACCATTTAGGCTTATTTACAGGAGGAAGTGTCGTACCCCAGACTGTTGGGTAGAGGTCGGTTACAGGGTCATGGGAAAGACCGAGGTACTCCTCCAAATGACAAAGCTTGTCCAACAGACCAGGCAAAGGTTGTAGATAACTCAGAGTTGATAAAAGAGTTATACCGGCATAGTTCGATCCGAGTTGGAGTTCTAGGTCAGCGATATGGTTTTATTGAAGGTATCACCCTAGAAAGGTGTAATTCACTTCAAGAAGAGGGGCAATTTGGGCCCCCAATTCATCAGCTATTTCAAGTTGTTTCCAGGGTAGACAGGGCAACCTATTGTTTGGATCTGACTTAGGAGCTCAGATAGATTCACCACACCTTCCATGTTTCTCAGCTTCAGAAGTTTGTGGCTGAGGATTCACAAGTGGTTCCTGGGGATGATATTCATGTTGACGATCTCCTTAATTATTTTGAGAGGTCAGTGGAGATTTTAGATAGGAATACGAAGACCTTGAACAAAAAGGTGGTATTATTGGTCAAAGTTCAGTGGCAGCATCAGAAGGGTTCCAAATAGACTTAGGAACCTGAGGCAGAGATTTGATAGGACGACCCTGAGTTATTCGCAGCATTGGACTTCGAGGATGAATTTTGATTCAAGTTGGGGAGAACTGTAACACCTAGATACCATATAATTTCCTTTTAAAAGAAAAGATAAAATACGTTGCAAAATCAGTCCTTATGCTAAGCGTACTTGGCGTGTATGGCGCAACTCATTTAAATGGTTCATGTGTTCTAGTGAGTATACTGGTTGTACTCATGTATACGTTGAGCGTATGTGACAATGGAGCAAACCCTAATTTTTAGGGTTTGAGCACTATTTAAATAGCCTTATCCCCACAAAACGCTTTCCTTCATCAGCCTCCACCTCCCAAAATGTCCCTTGCTAACCCTAATCCATTGTGTAAGCATTTTTTGGCTTGAGAGTGTGTATTTGTGCTCTTGAAGGAAGAAGAAGACAATGGATTCATCTTAATAGCTTCAAGAAAGTGTAGGTCTCGAACTTCCACCTTGCAAGCAACCACCAGAAGGTATAAAGTTAGAAAGTTAATGAATGTTCTCGTTGGATCTTTGTAGTTCTTATGTTTTATGCATTTTAGTCCCACAATCTTATGTTTATGAGTATGGCCTACTCTAAACCATAAGAGTTTTCCTTTCAAATGCTTTTGAGTGCTAGGAACCATAAAAATGTGATCTTGGTCCTTTTCTTCCCTCCATATAAGAGTTATGATGTTTTGATTGTGTATTAAGTTAGGGTTTTAGTTTTTGGACTCCTTCTATTCATGGAAACTCAAAAAGTTGGATAACTTATGAATTATACTAGATCTAAGCTTTGGACATGAAATTTTAGTGGAATAAGCACTTAATGGAGAAAAAGGAAACCAGTTTAGTATGTTGAGGGTACCTAGTGATATGCTGTTCATACCTAGTTGATGCCTCGTAACTTGGCCAAGGGTTCACTATGTTGGGGATAGTTACCGAGTACAGTGAGCGTACTCAGTCTATGTTGACCTTCTTTGACTTTTGACTTTCTGACTTTTGACTTTTGACCAGAGATTTGACCATGTTTAACATAGGGGTATTTTGGGTATTTTTAGTAGTAGTTTGAGTTTAGGTCATTATTTATTGTATAGGTGACTGGTAGAGACATCAGTTGGAGAAGTGATCTATTTAGTACATTTCAAATTCTGAGGTGATTTTTCCAAACTATACTCATGAGTCGAAGGCACCAATATCAACCCACTAGGTTAAGTATCCTCGTATATAGGATGATACTATCCTGTAGACATTTTTTGATCTCCATGATTATCTGTTTGTTGGTTATTTGTTATTTGTTGCATATGTTGACATAGTGCGGTTAGGTTGAAGCAGTACAACTTTTTGCGGAAGCCAAAAAACTTGGGAGCAAGCCAAACTTAAGTTCTGGGTTGGAAAGCCAAGCGATACTTATGTTGTGGGCTTGGGAGTAATCCATACATGAGTTGTGCATCAAGTAGGCAAACCAGACTTATGTTATTGGCTTAAGGGTAATCCAATGTGATGGCTGTAAACCCAATATGCATGTTGTTATATGTTATGTGGTGGAATTTTCGGGAAACTCTCTAAGCTTTGTCTTACAGTACACGTGTTATGATTTAGCTACTTCTAATAATCGGGGCAAGGCGAAGGCACGATCGTACATATCCTTTAGTGATATGTTTTGGTGATTTTACGATACTCTGATTTTGGAATATTTGTATTTGGATCTTTAGTTCTCATGACCTGGGTTTTGATTGAAATAATGATTTTTACCAAATTCAAAAATAAAATTTTCACTATGATTTTTGGGATGTTACACCATATATGATTAGTGTTGGATTAATGTCTAAGTCCATAACTATATTTGGTATGTACTTGACCCGACCTGGCATGGTCCATTTGGGTTGCACTTCACCGACACAATTTATATGGATAGTCTTTTGAGAATAGTATATTTATGGTTTATATTAATATATTATAAGTTCTAATATATTAATAAGGAATCATATTATTTAATTAGTATTGATCAAGACTTAATTTAGAATTAATTAAGTGGTCAAAATGAACTAATTAAATATGGACTCTTATATATATGGAATGGGCCAAGTTCATTTAGGTTGGGCTAAGCTTTCATGGATAGTCCATGGAGTGTTTAACCCATGGATCCTAGGAAATGAAAGGTCATGGGTATTAGGGTTTAACCCTTATCCTCCACACTATATAAAGATGCCCTTGGTTGGTGAAATTGGCACTAGTGTGGTACACTAAGAAGGGCTAGCCAATTTCACTAGAGAGAACCAAGTATCTATATTCTCTAAAGTCTTCCAAGGTGTTTTGGTGATTTGTGATTTCACTTGAGGCTTCCACACTATTGGGGCTAAGCTCTTAAAGCTTGAAGACATCAAGCTACATCAAAAGGTATGTCATCTAACTAGTACCTTGTAGTATAAGTGCTTCATAATATGTTAGTTACGATTAAAGCCTTGGAAAGTTCTTATTTGCATGTATAATAGAGAAAACATAGATCCTAGGTTTATAGGGTTGCATGTACACCATAGGAGTGTTAGAATGCTCAAAACCCAACAGTGGTATCAGAGACATGGGTTGTTTTCTATTACATTTGATGCAAATGTTTTTTTTTCCAAGTTGAAGGAAAAAAAGAAAATGGAAAAAAAAAATTGACGTTTGTCAAATTTTAAGATAATTAAATGTTTTTGTGAAAAACTAATTATTTGTAAAATTTGAATCATTTGCTATATGAGTTAAATTAGGTCAAATTTAGTAATAGATAAAATGATATGATTATTTTATTAGTTTTAAAAGTTTGATCTAAAGAGTTTTTTGAAACCTCCATAAGTTATGGATATCAAAAGGTTTAAAAAAATTGACTCAAAGTTTTTTATGGAGTTACAAAAATTGGTGTTAATGTTTTAAAGAATTCCATAACTTGTTCTTAAGTTATGGAACATGAAAAGTTTCATCATTAAACAAACATTAAACTCCATAAGTTATGGGATCCAATTTTTTTTTTTTTTTTTGAATTATTTTGATCTTATGAGTTGATTTAGATTAATATAAAATTATGTGATA
Source organism: Lactuca saligna (assembly GCF_052625555.1). Lineage (NCBI taxonomy): Eukaryota > Viridiplantae > Streptophyta > Magnoliopsida > Asterales > Asteraceae > Lactuca > Lactuca saligna. The sequence goes on from NC_136421.1 coordinate 238,144,323, forward strand.
ATATGTTTTCATTCCATTTTAATCTAAGAGTTGATTCTAAAATGTGTTTTTGTAACTTGTCCTCAAGTTACTTGAAAAGTCACATTTAAGTTTCTTAAAACTCGTAAAAGTTGTAATAGGTTACAAAATGAAGAGTCTTGTCCTCATTAAATGGTTTTATGACTCCATAAGTTGGCCTCAAGTTATGGAGGTTCAAGAGTCTCTTTATTAAATAAAAAAAATGTGTAACCTTAATTAATTCCATAAGTTACAAAATAAAGAAAAGTTACATTCTTTTATTAGTTTAAAGTCTTCCATAACTTGTCCTCAAGTTATGGAACTTGAAGAGTCTTTTAATTAAAACTACTTTAAACACATAAGTTATGGAATTAATTAGTTTTGAATAGTTTCAAAACTTGCCCTCAAGTTTTGGAATTTGAAAAGTTTTCACTTATGAATACTTTAATTCCAAGTTAGCCCTTAGAATTTTAAAAGTTAAAATTCAACCCTTATACTTTATAATATGATAAGTTAATAATATTTATATATATGTATAAGAGTAAAGCCAGTCTTACCGTTAGTAGGCCTCATTCACGAAGCCGGTCTATAAGGGGGGTATAAGGTTACTACCTATAAAATGGCAGTTTAATGGGTGTCCACTCTCGCCCACCGCTTCTTTGACCGGTGGAGGGTCGTTAGCCGAACGGGTAGGACAAGGACTATCATTCTCCCTTCATTAAAAGTATTAATGATAAATACTAAGTAACTAAACCTTTTATAAATACCGAATCTTAGTTACTTAGGAAAATGTGAATAAGGTGCTAATCCATGAAATTACACTTTGCACTTTGTTTAAGTCGGTTAGTGGAGCGTGTGTGGTTAACCAACACACTAACTCGTATTTAACAAGGTAGGCAAAAGGTAACTTAATATTTATCATAGTATCGATGGAGCGTGTGTGGTTAACCGGCACATCGATTGAGGGGTAAACACTTAAGGGTACCAAGTAATTTGCATGGTTACTTCACACCTTGTTTTGTGATCCTCGGCATCCCAGTCACAAAACCTGAAGGGCACACTCGAGATTGAAACATGCCGTTGAACAGTTCAATGAATCTCAAAGATCTAGGAGTTTCAAACCAATTAAAACATAATAATACATTTCGTTTATCTTGGTGGAAATTGGTGAATCGTCATTCACCTACCTTCAAATATTTTATAGCTTGGATTACGGCATCCCTCTTCTAAGTTATAAAATAGTTTGTTGGGTCCTAGCCTTAATATTTCATATTGGGTGTCATATTAAGGACTTTAGATCAACTATCTTGAATATCTCCCATAACATGTCTGGTTTAGACATTTATGATCTTCCCAAATCTCTTGAAACAAGCTTTCCTAAATGAAGATTATGTCCCTTGGAAATCATACTTCTTTCACCTCCTCAAATTAATCTCCCTAACCCACAAGTTCAAAGTCACTCAAGCCCTATTGGCAAGGCAAGGTCTAGGTGTGATCACATCTTGGAGATGTAGTCACATATTGACCAGCTGGGAGAGAAGAGTGTCAAAGTCTTGAGAAAGTTGGTGGTTCAACTACTTTCTAAGTCACATAGTGAGTTCTTTATGAACACCTATGAAACAGACTATGACAAGACCCTTAATGATCTTATCTATTTGCTAAGATCAACTTCTTAAAACTTTATGGACATTGACAATGATGACATTGGATATCTAGTAAAGCTCTCTCTTCCCAGTGGAAAGGGATCGACCATAGTCAACTTGGTTGACCAAATGGTAAAGAGAAAACTAAGTCTGTGATAGTCCCGTGTACCATTATCAAAGGGTCCATATGTTTATATTGCCAAAGGAAGGGTCATTAGTTGCGAAGTTGCCAAATTTACCTAAGGATATTAAAGTCAATAAGTTTGACTCTACTTCAGGTAAAGTCCACTATCTAACTCTGCTAAGTTTCTATTCTGAGATTCTTGATACATGATGTGACTGGGTCACATGGTGATGTTTTAAGAATCAAAGAAAAGTGAACAAACTTAAAGAAAGAATATGCTGAATCTGATCGCGTAGATGGATTTCTATCGCGTAGTTTGAAGATCGGATTCTTGAGCTACTTCTTAGGCGTTATGAGATGTTGCTTAGGAATAGATAACAACAAGTTTTTCATATGGATTGTAAGGATAAGTTTTTCCGCTAAGTTTTTAAAATAAAAGGAAAAATGATGATTTTATTTATTTTAAAATATCCTTACAATGGCATTTGAGGAAAAATTGTTGCTTATATGATTCCATTAATAGCAAGAGTGGAAATATGAAATTGATTCTTTCATTTGTGGTAATGTCAAAATTTACCAAATAAGGAAAGATTCTCATCACCCAAGTTTCAATTGGACCAGGACTTGGAATCATGCAAGGTGTATAGCATGATGAATGAGAACTTTCAAGTATTGGAAAATTAAGACTAATTACTTGTTCACATGGATGTGTGAGTCAAGTAAAGGACTAAGGGATCCAGTACATATTCTTGTGCACTGGTCAAGTCGACCACAAAAGATCGATAAGACTATTCGTCATAGTTTACTAAAACTCAGTAAATATGATTATACTTACAAGCTTAAGTGTAACTCTGAGACATTGGAAAAGGTTCCAATGTATGGCATAGCGAATAAGAAGAATCAAATTAGGCAGAAAGATAAAAGTTTCTCAAATCTGAAAAGATGGGAGAGTACTTTAGTATCAGTTTTGTGATCATCTTAATGATTAAGAAACCATAGCACAATTAGTTCTCTAAGGAAATCTTAGTGCATTCTTATGACTAAGAAGAGAAACTTGAATTGTTGAAATGGTTAAATCAAGAAGATGAGTCATACTTTGTTCCAATACAATTTTTAGAGTCATACTCCAAGATTGTAACTTGAGTGATGTGTCTTAAAGAAGGTTTAAAACACTTGTGAAATGTAAGAGTAAAAGTTTTCTACTCTTGTACATTTGAAATTGGTAAGTTGTGATGTTTTGGATAAAACAAAGACCAACTTAGGCCAATTGTGTGAAGTGTTTGTCTTGATTAGAATCCAAACTATCTCTTGGATATTTGACAAGGGAGTCTTATAGGTCAAGAGGACAGTGGGAGTCTTAAAGGTTTTGAAAGTCTCAAGAACTAATCAAGAATAGAACCTGAAGTTCTTCACTAGCACACGACTTGCGGATTATAACCTATCATGTTGACATACTCTGTGCCCATTCCAGTTAAAGTTGGCTTTGCATATGAGTTCTTAGAGTTCTCAATTTGTTGCACAACAACTTGGAAGCAATGGCAGGCCCTTGAGCTGCTAGGTGGGAAGAAGCTAAGATTGAGTTCAGTCCATATAAGTTTGGATTTGTCATTATCCTTGTCTTGTGACTAGGGTTTTGACAATTCACATGGATGAGAACACATACACCATTAAATCTAAGTGTCATAAGGTTTCTCTCCAATTCATGAAAATGATGGTGAGGAAACACTTTCACTAAGTAGATTTGTCGTTAATGGAGCATGTGTGGTTTACCGGCACACTAATCTGGACTTGTGAGAAGTGGCAAAAAGGTCTAACCATTATGATTACGGCAACCCTCTTCATAATTGTTTAGACACACAAGTGTGCTATTTAAGGAAAGGTGTATGATTTTGATAAAGTTTTATCAAAGCAATCTAGTATCAGAAATCTGAACTTTGGTAAGAAAGTCAATAAAGTATTGATTTCTAGAAGTCGAGCTTTCTGAGTATATGTCAAAGCTAGTGGGAGCATAAGTGTTATGCTAATAATCATCATGTTACTGGGAGCATGATAATTATGATAAGTATTGCAAGTTAGCAATGTTAATTATAGAAAACAAAAGGTTTCAATTGGGAAAGAGTTGTTTTGTTATAATTAAGGGAGAGAAAATTATACTTCATCTCAAATGTATAAGCTTAGATCGTGAGGTTTTAATCATTTAGTCAAGGATATATATATATATATATATATACACATACATACATACATATATATATATATATATATATATATATATAAATTTCATGTTGGAATGGCTCAACATAAGGAAATTCTGTATATGGGTCCATTATTTGCGTTCTAAAATTCGATTATGATTACGACATCCCTTTTCATAATCTGAATTATGAGAACTTGGCAAATTGAAATGGAAATGTTATAGAAAAAGAATGGTTTAGTCTTTATGTGAGACATCATGAATCGTGTCCCATATGCTTCGGATATAGGATCGATTACATGTGCTATATTCACCCTTTCTAAAATTTTCCAAATGCTTGGGGCATTAAGAAGGGAAAAGGTTTAGAACTGGATATGACTAAAATGATTAAACAATTGTCGAGGACAATCTAAGGTTTACCAAAGATTGGTTGCTCAAGGACAGTTGGAAGTATAGTGATAATTCTGGAAGGTCCATATTGACATAATCTGGAAGGAGGCAACTCTTGCTCAGAAGTGATAGTCAAAATGGAATCTGGAAATGTTTCAAAGTTAGAAAATTTTCAATCTGTGTAAGATTAAGGAAACTTAATGCAAGAAGGATGTTTCCAAGGAGTTGATCTGTGTAAGTCTTTATGACTTTGTGCATAATCATTACAAGAGGATCAATGCATATAAGTTTAGAATCTAACATATGTCAGTAAATGGCATGAATTTGGAATTCTTGCATTTGCAGTAAGGATTTGGGACTGTGAAAAGAGAATCATTGAAGTTATGTTCAATTGATCTAGTTCACAAAGTAAAGTTCATAGACAAACATAGTATGCATACTTGGTGTATAACATGACCAGTGTTTAAGAAAACATATTGTACATGCTTGGAACATGGGACAACTATTGTTTTAAATTCAAGAATAAAGTTGATAGCTGAAACAATATACAATGAATAATGTGTAATCATATGGTGATAAATATAAGGTGTTTTATTTATATTCATAAGTTTTGAGACCATATTGGATTCAATTATTATTGTGTTTCACTTTGCATGTTTTGACTTCCCGAATAAACTAGGTTATTCTTCCGGAATGACTAAGTTATTCAAACCATCCACAGTCGGTCATATTTTGGAAGTAGATATGAATTAAGACTGTCATGGGTTGGTTTGTAGAGGTCTAAGGTGTTGGACAAAGGGCTACAACACTCATGAATGCTCAAAAGTTCTGAGTATTGGATTCAACCCGCGCTCATTGGAATCACTTCATGGATTTTATCACGAATGATCATGAGACGATAATATCTTATATTCTTCAAACCTAGAGATATGAGTTGTTACTATGAGTTGATAGTACATTGATTGCACGAAAACGCATTTGGTAACTCGGTGCTATAAAATGTGCCTTTGTGTATGATTCAACAAGTAGTAGAACAAGCCATATGAGTCGAAGTTTATCCATTCCTTTTACCTTTGGGATAAAAGCGATATCTGTGGGCCCCTCGATGATTTGATAATGACAAATGGAAGTGCTCGGCCGGGCCAGGACTAATTTGATTTGTTCAATTAGTCAGTCGTCATAAATTGGAAATCGGGAAACAACAAATGGACAGAGAGAATGATTATAATCCATGTCTCAGTCCATATGATATCTAGAATGGAGGAATATATGATCCCTTATCTAATGGACACGTCATTGACAAAGGTCAGAGTTCATCGACAAGGTCAGAGTTCGACAGAAGCTTTTGAGAGCTACGATTGCGAGTCGGTTCCTAAAGTCATATGCAATAATAGTTTTAGACTTATCCAAGTGAGAGACTGTTGGATTAATGTCTAAGTCCATAACTATATTTGGTATGTACTTGACTCGACCCGACATGGTCCATTTGGGTTGCACTTCACCGACACAATTTATATGGATAGTCTTTTGAGAATAGTATATTTATGGTTTATATTAATATATTATAAGTTCTAATATATTAATAAGGAATCATATTATTTAATTAGTATTGATCAAGACTTAATTAGAATTAATTAATTAAGTGATCAAAATGAACTAATTAAATATGGACTCTTATATATATGGAATGGGCTAAGTTCATTTAGGTTGGGCTAAGCTTTCATGGATAGTCCATGGAGTGTTTAACCCATGGATCCTAGGAAATGAAAGGTCATGGGTATTAGGGTTTAACCCTAATCCTCCACACTATATAAAGATGTCCTTGGTTGGTGAAATTGGCACTAGTGTGGTACACTATGAAGGGATAGCTAATTTCACTAGAGAGAACCAAGTATCTATATTCTCTAAAGTCTTCCAAGGTGTTTTTGGTGATTTGTGATTTCAATTGAGGCTTCCACACTATTGGGGCTAAGCACTTAAAGCTTGAAGACATCAAGCTACATCAAAAGGTATGTCATCTAACTAGTACCTTAGAGTATAAGTGCTTCATAATATGCTAGTTACGATTAAAGCCTTGGAAAGTTCTTATTTGCATGTATAATAGAGAAAACATAGATCCAAGGTTTATATGGTTGCATGTACACCATAAGAGTGTTAGAATGATCAAAACCCAACAATTAGTTCTCCCCCACTAGTTGCCTCTCACAATCAATCATAGCTCTAAATCTGTTCAACCAATCCATTCCTACAATCCTGCACACATCCCCCCATTGGAATGTGAATCACATAAATCGGGTAGGACACCCCAAATATCTCAAAGGTACATTCACAGAAGATGCTCGAGGAAAAAACCTTGTGTTGTTTGGCGAAGGAAACTCACAACAAACACTCCAATTACCCAAGGATCATATCAAAATTCCTACTAAAGGACTGAGACAAAAATGACCAACTCACACCTGAGTCGAAAATAACAAGAGCAGGTAATGAATTCACTAACAAGGTACAAAAATGAAACATAAATATAATCATACCGAAAATAACTTGATAGAATTATAAATGAATATATACTAGTAATGGCTTCGAGCGCTGCCCTGGCCTCCTCCGCAGTCAGTTGAAATGCACGACCTCTGGTATCCGGCGCCTTAACCCTCCCTTAATGGCCATTTGTAATGCGATGAGTAGTAGGAGGAAGGGCCTTCATGGGCCTAGCATCAAGTAATGGACAATTAGCTATCACATGACCAACTTGACCACAATGATAACAAACTCGACTTCCCTAGTGCAGGGTTTGCTATTCCTACTGAAGAAATTCTCTAGGAAAGTAGCCCTCCTTCCACATTTGTGGCAAACAGTTGTTGAGCGACATACACCCTCATGCATCTTCTCGCACTTTCCACAAGTGCTGCCTCTCTATCCTTCATATCGTGAATTAGTAGGCTTGAGCGGCTTTGTTGTAGGCTAGATCTGAGCTAGGGTATGCCTCTTGTTTTTCGAATGAGTCTCAAGCTCAATCTCCCTCCTTCATGAAAATGACTAAACCATTGTTAGGGTATGATATTGTTGCATCAATACAAAATCTCGATTGTGCGTCTTGAGCATGCTCAAGCATTAGAACATTTGAACCTGCTCCGAAGATGAATACTCAGGGAAAAACAAATCTATATTCATGAACATCTTGGTGATCCCCTTCACTAATTCTTTCATTTGCTTGAGCGAAAGATACTCCTAATCCAATCTAGAGTTTTGAGCCCTATTTAAACACCTTAACTTCCCCAAACCCTTTTAATTCTCAGCCTCCACCTCTCCAATGTCCTCCCTTGAAATCCTAGCCCGAGTTTGAGAATTGTGAGCAAAAGAAGGTTAGATCAATCTAGTTATGAGTGTTATGAGCTTTTGGTTACTTTAGTGCATAGAGTTTAGATCTTCAAAGTTTGTGACCTTGTTATTGATAAAGTTGGAAACTTTATCCATCTAAACATCATATTGATTTAGATCTGAAGGTTAGAGACTTGGACTTAATGGATTAAGTTAAGAGACATGCTCTTTTGGTCCCTTTGAGAATGAAAGACTAGATCTTGGTTGCTTAGGCCATCCTAGTGGATAAAGTATGGATCTATTAGGATCCATAAATATGTGATCTTGGTCATTTGTTTCCTTCCATGCATTGGCTATGATGTCTTAATGAGTTAAGAAGTTAGGGTTTTTAGTATTGAGCACTTCCTAGCCATGCAAAGCTATAAAGTTGGATACTTTATTACTTAAGACATTATTTTGGGAATAGATCTACTTTTGTACGAAAGGGATTAATCGAATAATCCTTTAAAAGGAAGGAACGTATTCAACCATCATACGCTCGGTGATGGAATACGTTGGGCATACTCAATTGAGTTAACTTGGCTAACTTTGTGACTTTTGACTTTGAACTTATTTTTACTTAGGGGTAATTTGGGTATTTTAAATTATAGTTGTGTTTGGTCATTTTTCAATGAATAGGTGACCGGTGGAGATTATATTTGGATTAATGTCCTATCCAACTATCTTTTTAGACTGAGAGGTGAGTTTTCCTCACTGTACTTCTGGGTCGAAGGCAACCATGTCGGCCTACTATGTTATGTATCCTAGTATATAGGATGTTGCTATGTTGTACTGATCTGTTATATATGTATCCTGGTATATATAGGATTTTGTATGCTGTAGTGATATGTTAGAGCTGTATCATGGTATATAAGATGTTGTTATGATGTAGTGATCTGTGAGATCTGAATTTTGGTATAGGAAGTTGTTATGTTTTAGTTATTTGTTAGATCCATATGACTTGCCTACTAACTGATTATATGTTTATTGGTTGCATATGTTGACATAATGTGGTTGGGGTGAGGAAATATTACTCTATACGGTAGCCAACAAACTTGAGAGCAAACCAGTCATAAGCTGTGGGTGGGTAAGGCAATCCAGACTTATGTTGTGGGCTCGGGAGCAAGCTAGACGTAAGTTGATGGTAGGTAAGGTAAGCCAGACTTATGTTTTGTAACATACACAGTTTGAAATAGTGTTTTTGTAATAAATAATACTTGGAAATATTATGTGAAATTGAGTATTGAGTTCTAACAGATAGTTTTTACTAGAAATAAAGTAAAACTATGTTTAGAAGCACTCGGAAATTATTGGAAGTCGTATGAGATTCTAATCTAATAGTGAAATCTAAAGAAAATATAGAATATGAAATAAGTAAAATTTTATTATTAAAAATTGTAGAGAATCTCGTTAGAAACATTTACGCGAAAACCTCATCGAAATTCGAGTTATAACGAAGAAGTTGTGACTAACTGAAGTTTCGCAACAGAACCGACACGACGCCGAATGACGTAAAAAGTGAGTTTTTGATAAACAACATTTTAGCCCATATGATCTAAATGAAAGTTTTAGTACTTATTAAAACGACAACTTTCATAAAAAGAACGTCCAAATCTGACTTCGTATGAGGAAGTTATGATTTTTCAAAGTTTCAGAATAGCAGTAGACTGCTAAAAACTCAAAATAAAGATCGAGTGAGTTTTAGCTGACACAACCTAAACAAGAATCGAAGATCTCATCGATTGTAGTTCAACGGTAAAATGAAAGAAGGAAACGGACGTTAGATGAAGAAGTTATGAATTTTTAACGAACTTTTCATGTCCCACCCATTGAAAATATAATATTAAAATTGAAATCAAAATTACCTGACAAAATCTAAACGAAAGTTGTAGAGTATAATCTCACCTACGTGTGGATATAAAGAACATAAAAATTGGAGCTCATATGTAAAAGATATGAATTTTCGAAGTTTTTAAATAAAAATAAATGAAAATTCGAAGCCTTATCTGAGGAGATACGCCTAGTGTACTTCGATTCGTACGCCCAACGTACTTCGCATGTAGGCGACCCATACTCAGCCACGCCCCTCTCTCTTCGCATGAAGTGCAACATCTAAGCCTGGGTTCCGATTAGATAACTCATTGCTAGTACGCCCCGCGTACTAAGTCACCTCACAGTACGCTCGACGTACAGAGGACTTAAGCACAGCGTAGTCAAACCTTTGGTCCCCGATAAATAGAGATCGAGGATCTCCGAATTTATGTTACATTTTTTACTCTCTTTCACTGTATAACCTCTTCTCAAGCCCCTATAATATCCTCGAAGCTCTGGTATCATACCTGACAGCCGAAGCATGTCCCGTCACCTGAAGTTCCCATGAAAATCATATTTTCTAGCCGAAACTCTGCCCGCGTAAGGCCGGTTTTCAACTAAAATCCCCAGTTTCATCGCAAAAAGTCATATTTAGAGTCGGAGTGCTGCCCAGATTATCATTTAATCCCCGGTTATTTCACGGTGAGCTTCAATATAGGGACAATTGTATGTTATGTGTTATATGTTCAATGTGCTTTCCCATGTTATTATGATAATGAGCTATACCTTAGGCCACAAAGTGTACGACATAAACATTACTTGGGTACTGGTATGTAGCCTTTGGCCATAAAGTGTATGACATAAGCATCACTTTGTCATTAACAGAATACAAAGACAATGCTGAAAGTCTGTGTATTCTAGTGAAATCATATCCTGAAATTATATTTTCTATGCCACTTGGGCTGAAGTCTTATTGATGTATGTCAAGTGTTAAAATTGTTATGTCTCATTGAATTCAAATCTTTGAATCTCATTATTCGTTGAAATGGAAAGCCTATCATATGATACTCATTTTCCTATCTTGTTCCTTGTCCCTTTATGCTTCTTTCATATTGATATGTATTTTGCATAATGTTATATTGTAACTGTTATTGAACTCACTAATTATCACCCGCTTATCCCTCTCAATGTTTAAAGCTATTGCAGGTGATAAGCATCCAATATAGTTTTGTACTGGTAAAAGATGTAGAATAGATAATATTATAACTTTTGTATTGTTTCATGGGAAAGTATGTAATATGTGTAAAACTTTGTAAAAATCTTAATAGTCGGTTTGTATGCAGTCTATGTAAATAAACTATCAATGTAAAATATTTCTTTATAAATATGCATGTAGCATGTTTTGGAGTAACAATATTGTGAAGTATGAAGGTTTTTGTCTTTTAGAAATATGATGTAGTTTTAGAAAGAATGGAGAATAGGTCTTGCAATCAGGGTATCAGAGAAGTAGTTTAAGTGAACAAAATATCCCGGATTTGTATTTAGACTTAAACCGTTGCAAGTTCATTATATGAATGGATACATTAGGAATATATGGATACAAACCATATGAAAGATTTAAGTAAAGTATTAGGTAATAATAAATCCTAATATTCTAAATATTTCGTTGCTCCAAATTTTCAGAAGAATGGCTGAACAGGAAGATAGCCATACACCAGAAGTGGGTGGAGATCTTAAACCTGGTGAAGTAAATACTCAGTAACCCCTTGAGAGGAGCGAATATTGGGTAAGCTTACTGGTATCATTCGGCAAACTCTTGAAGAACATAAGAAGGATAATGATAAAGGCAAAGAGAAATCCACTGGAGAATATTGAAAAGGAGAGGTGAAGCATCCCTCGTTCAAAGATTTCAAGAGTAGTGGTGCTACGGAGTTTTCAGGTGCCATTAATCCTATTATTGTTCTTACCTAGATCCAGAATATGGAAAAAGTATTCCGTATCTCTGATGTGATAAATGAAGACAAAGTTAATTATGCCTACGTAATGTTCACCGGAGAAGCCCTAGTCCGGTGGGAAGAAACATTTGAAGCTCTTAAAGAGTATGATCAGGAGCATTTGTCTTGGGGAATGTTCAAAACTCGCTTACTAGAAAAGTATTATCCTATAGATATGAGAAGAAGATTGGAAATGGAGTTCCTTGAACTTAAACTAGGAGGAATGAACGTGAATGAATATGAAACGTAATTCAATCAAAAAGCACAGTTTGCTACAAAGTATATTCCAACTGAAGATGATAAAATTATGTTGTTCATGGAAAGATTATGATATGAAATCCACGATTTCATGTGTGAGTAGGATATTCTATCATTTGATAAAGCTGTTGAGTACGCCCGAAGACACGAACATGATTTGGAGATAGGTGGTGCCACTTTTACTATTCCAAAGCATCCACGTACTGAAAGAACTGTTTCTGTTCCTTCTATTCCACCAATTCAATCTGTTTGATGTAAACCTGAAAAGCAAGTGCAATCTCAGAGTGCTTTTCGTGGTCGTGGTAGATCACAATCTTTTTCTCTTCAATCGCCATTGTGCCGAAATTGCGGAAAGAATCATCTGGGCGAATGCATACTAGAAAAATGATCAGTGCTCTGTTTTGGATGCGGAGAAATAGGCTACAAGAAGCCCGTTTGTCCCATGAAGGATGTTACATGTTTTTCTTGTGGTATTACTAGCCACAGAAAGCGCTCCTGTCCTACTCTTACTAGTCAGGTGATGGGGAGTCAAGCTTCAATTCAAGAATCGGCGAGAAGTCAAACCACTGTTCAACAACCGAGGAGTACTCCAACTAAAAAAGAGGAGATACCAAAAGCTAAGGATCGCGTATTCCATATTACCATGGAGGAGGCACGCGAGGACCTGAATGTTGTGACGAGTACATTTCTTGTTAACTCTAGAACTGCTCACATCTTATTTGATTCTGGTGCCTCAAATTTTTTTGTGTCTCATGAATTTGCGCATTCTTTTCAATCTGCTTGCTATGCACTCACGGAACCATTTCACGTAGATACGATGGGAACTATATCATTACTTGATGAGAAAACCTATAAGGATTGTGTCGTAGAAATTGAAGGCTATAATTTTCTTGCTAACCTAATTCGTATCTCCTTGCCTAACTTTGATATTATTCTCAGCATGGATTGGTTTTCAAAGAACCATGTAGAACTCTTATGCTATGAAAAGATAGTACATATTCCTATTGAAGGGTAGAATCCTATTTATGTCTATGGTGAACAAAGAAACTTAAAACTGATATCTTTCCTAAAATCTCGTAAATTCATACCGAAGGGGTGCCCTATCTATCTGGCCTACACAGTTGATATCTCAAGAGAGGAGAAGAAAAATGTAAATCATATTCCCATTGCTAACGAATATCCTGATGTTTTTCCTGATGAGTTGCCTGGACTTCCTCCCAACTGGCAAGTAGAATTTCGAATTGATCTTGTACCTGGTGCTGCTGCAACTACAAAGACTCCTTATCGTCTTGCGCTAACTGAAATGAAAGAAATGATAATCCAACTATAGGAATTACTTGAAAAACGCTTCATTCGACCGAGTACCTCTCCTTTGGGTGCTCTAGTATTTATTTGTCAAGAAAAAGGACGGATCAATGCGAATGTGTATTGGTTACCATGAGCTAAATAAGGTGACTATCAAGAACAAGTACCTACTACCGCACGTCGACGATTTGTTCGATCAACTTCAGGGTGTTAGCTATTTCTCGAAGATTGATTTGAGATCTGGATATCATCCGTTGAAAGTATATGAGCAGGATGTACCGAAGACTTCCTTTCATACTCGATATGGGCATTTTGAATTCCTTGTTATGCTGTTCGGTTGGACAAATGCCCCTGCCGTATTTATAGATATGATGAATCTTGGGTATGCTGTCCAATGCTCAATAAATCTGTCATCGTATTCATTGACGTTCGAATCTACTCCAAGTCTGAAGCTGATCATGCCATTCATATTCGTGCGGTATTAGAACTTCTTTGAAAGGTGAAATTATATGCTAAATTCTCGAAATGTGAATTTTGGTTTCGTCAAGTTCAATTTCTCGACCATGTGATTTTCAGTGACGGTGTATTCGTAGATCCTACCAAAATAGAAGCCATTCGGAATTGGGAAGCGCCTCGTAATGCTTCTAAAATTCATAGTTTCTTGAGTCTCGCGGGGATATTACTGGAGATTCATTAAAGATTTTTCTCATATAGTTGTACCTCTCACGAGTCTTACACAAAAAGAAGTAAAGTTCGAATGGGGTGAAGCCCAAGAAAAAGCTTTTTAAACTCTAAAAGATCTTTTGACTCATGATATAATCTTATCACTGCCAAAAGGTGATAATGATTTCTCCATGTATAGCGATGCTTCTAGGTTGGGAGTCGGTTGTGTGTTGATGCAGCGTGGTAAAGTGATAGCCTATGCCTCAAGACAACTGAAAGAGTATGACAAGGATTATCTCACCCATGACCTCGAACTCCTTGCAGTAGTATTTTCCCTAAAATTTTGGAGACATTATATTTTTGGTACAAAATGCCAATTATTTATCGACCAGAAAAGTCTGAAGTACATATTCTGTCAGCAAACTTTGCATATGAGACAACAACGAGCCATGGAGCTAATCAAAGATTATGTTTATGAAATCTTGTATCATCTTGGAAAAGCCAATGTAGTTGCTGATGCACTTAGCAGGAAAGTTTATCGTAATAGTATGTGTTATACTATTACTCACACTACAGTAAAGTTCACTATTCTTGACGAACTAGAGAAATGGCAAGTAGAGGCTTTTAAACAAGAAAATGTGAAGAAAGAAGGGATGATACATTATATTGATGCTTTACTTGATTATCCACGAGGATTGAAGGTATTTAAGAGTCGGCAATGGATTCCAATGATCGGCAAATTAAGACAGAAGATTTTAGATGAAGCCCATGAACCCTACTTGTTCCCTAGTACCAAAAGGATTCTTACTTGGGTTGTGTACTGATCTAGTGTCTTCAGTAGTACGGGCCCTATACTACCGTCCACACTGCATCAACATTCACCCCAAGTCCTCCTTATTTGATCCCAGATCACAAGTACTCTACCTCTCGCTAGCATAGGCTACCCTTTAGTAAACCTTTCGTAGCCCCTCATTGCTACCTACTTAATCGCAAGCATCTCATAGCATCATAAGTCCACCTAGGCTAAGGCATCACAAATCAGGCCACTTGAGTCCTAATATGAATATCTAGCCTACTTTGCATGTATAACATATCATATCATAACTCTTAACACATAATGTAAGGGTATTTTGGGCAATCATCGTTCGGGCGCTGGTTGATCGTACACGCTGCTCTACTCTACTTGTTTCAAAACCTTTTATTCTTTTAGAAATTTTGTTTGATTTATGAAAAATTTCTCAAATCCTCAGTCTGAGTTCAGATACACCCGAACGTGCATCCAAATCCCTCAAACCAAGGCTCTGATACCAACTTGTAACAACGTAAATTTCCAAAAAAAAAAATCATTTTTAAAGCATACATTTACTCATAAAATAATGTCAAAACATAATGTATCAAATTTTATCATCACAAAAATATCCCATAATATCAAAACATAAACTCCACGAGTGTGTACAGATCATGCCGGCGCCTTCCCGCGATCATCACTAGGACCTGAAACACATAACACAACAACTATAAGCATAAATGCTTAGTGAGTTCCCCAAAATTCCATATATAACACGTACGCCTTTCCCGGCCATAACTCTGTGGCATCTTCTGATCTAAGTGTCTCAGGGGACTTCCGTCCCGAATCCCAGTAGACCTTCCGGTCCTACACATATCGACCTTCCGGTCTGTAACATCCTGACCTTCCGGTCCATGTCATCTTGAGCTTTCAGTCCTTATAATGCATAACATACATAACACATACGTATCACATAACAGCATATCACATATACATCTCATAGCATACAAGACCTTCCAGTCACACATAGGTACCCTTCCAGGTACAGTATAGTGAGAAGACTCACCTCGGATATCTTGCACATGTATACACTGATCAAGGCTCCGCCTAAACACATAAACAATTATCTCAAATCAATAACGGCTCTCCAAGCTAGACTAATCTCTTCCATGTCCTTTATGAAGGCTAAAAGACCAATTTACCCTTCAAATGATCCACAAATCCAATTGTTGAGCAAACCCTAAAAATCAACAAACGTCAACAGTCAAACTTTGACCAGACTCGTTGAGTGCACTCGTGTGACTTGATGAGTCCAATCATGTCCTCTTCGACCCCGGTCCTCACTCGGCTCGCCGAGTCAACCCTACACTCAAAAAGTTATCACAGGTCGCGAATCGCGGGGCAACCCGACTTGACTCGTCGAGTCCCCTTACAGACTCGACGAGTTCCTCCCATGAAAACGCTTAAACGATCTTATGAGGCTAGATCTGCTTCTCTAACTAGTAGATCTATCTTTCTTACACTTAAAAGTCACATAAAGGTTCAAACTTTACGTTCATGCAATGCTTATAAGACCAAAAATGGAGAAATAACCTTTAAAATGGCGTTCTACTCTCAAGGCTCACATGAAAGCTCATAAAGCTGGAAGCTTGGGACCTTTTGGACTTCTCAAGGTCCAAATCTATCATCTACACCCAAAGGGACATCATATGCTTCACAATCTAACTCAAAATGGTGCAAAGGAAACCCTAGATTCAAGTAATCTATCAAATACACGATATGGGAAGGAACTTGTACCTCAAAATGTGAATCTCAGTGTGAACAACACGGATCCAAGCCCCACAATCGATCTAGCTTGGATTTTCTCACTCCTTCTTGAAAGGTTACACCAAAGGATGAAGAATTAGCCTCCAAAATGCACTCTAAGCTCTCTTTGCTCTCTAGGATTTTCTCATGGGAGTAGTGGCCACAAATGACGGCCATAAGGGCCATTAAATAGGGCTCAGGCCCTAAGATTTAGGGTTTCACTTTACATCGCGGACTTGCCGAGTGCACGCATCGACTTGTCGAGTGCGATCATTAATCCAGACAAGAATTCGCGATCCTACTCAGCGAGCCTGAGCGTCTACTCACCGAGTCCCTCCATAAAACTCCAAACAAATAATTAAAAAAAGATACTTGGGAATCCTGATGTTACAAAATAGTAGAAGATATGCTTCATTCTTGCGTCTTGGAGTTCGATTGTAACTGGGACAAGTACTTACCTCTTGTCGAATTTTCTTATAATAACAGTTACAACGCTTCATTCCAGATGCCACCATATGAAGCTTTATATGGTCGTAAATTTCGTACACCATTATGTTGGCGTGATATAGGACAAAAAATCCTTGGACGCCCTGAAATGATTCAAGACACCATCGACAAGATTCAAATCGTATGAGAAAGAATGAAAGCGGCCCAAGATCGACAGAAATCCTATGCAGAAAAGAAAAGACAACCCATAGAATTCTAGGTGGGCGATTTCGTAATGCTAAAGGTATCCCCATGGAAAGGCCTTATGCGATTTGGGAATAAAGGAAAGTTGAGTCCTAGATTTTTTGGACCTTTCAAAATCACCCAGAGGATTGGTAAACAAGCATACCGCTTGGAATTACCGGAAGATTTGGTAGATATTCATGATGTGTTACATGTGAGTTATCTGTGTAAGAGTTTAAGCATATATGATGAAGCAGTTCCATTATCCGAAGTGAAATTGGATAATAAGTTAAAATATGTATAAGAGACTGAAAAGATCGTAAACAAAAGAATGACTAACTTACGTAATAAAGAAGTGGATTGGGTGTTGTCAAGTGGAAACACCATAGAGACCCAAATTATACTTGGGAAAATAAGAATGAGATAAGAGTGAAATATCCCCATTTATTCTAGTCAATGTAATTCCGGGGGCTAAATCCTCAAAAGGAGGAGGTATTTGTAACATACACGTTTTGAAATCATGTTTTTGTAATAAATAGTATTATGAAATATTATGTGAAATTGAGTATTGAGTTCTAACAGATAGTTTTTACTAGAAATAAATTAAAACTATGTTTAGAATCACTCGGAAAATATTGGAAGTCTTATGATAATCAAATCTAATATTGAAATCTAATGAAAATATAAAATTTGGAATAAGTAAAATTTTATTATTAAAAATTGTAGAGAATCTTGTTAGTAACATTTAGGCAAAAACCTCATCGAAATCCGAGTTATAACAAAGAAGTTGTGACCAATTGAAGTTTTGCAACAGAACCGGCACAATGTCGCATGACGTAATAAGTGAGTTTTTGATAAACTACTTTTTAGCCTATATGATCTAAATGAAAGTTGTAGTACTTATTAAACCGAGAAATTTCATAAAAGGAACATCCAAATCTGACTGTGTATGAGGAAGTTACGATTTTTCTAAGTTTGAGAATAGCAGTAGACAACTAAAAACTCGAAATAAATATCGAGTGAGTTTTACCCGACACAACCTAAAAAAGAATCAAATATCTCGTCGATTGTAGTTCAACGGTAAAAAGATAGAAGAAATTGGACGTCAGACGAGGAAGTTATGAATTTGTAACAAACTTTTCCTGTCTCGGCCCGTTAAAAATATAATACTAAAAATGAAATCAAAATTAGCCGACGGAATCTAAATGAAAGTTGTAGAGTATAATCTCACCTATGTGTGGATATAGATAACATCAAAAACAGAGGTCTTATGAAAAAGATATGGATTTTTGAAGTTTTTAAATAAAAATAAATGAAAATTCGAAGACTTATCCAAGAAGGCACGCTCAGTGTACTTCGTTTCATACGTCCAGCATACTTTGCATGTATGTGACCCGTAATCAGCCATGTCCCTCTCTCTTCGCACAAAGTTCCACGTCCGAGCCCAAGTTCCAATCATATAACTCATTGCAGGTTCGCCCCGTGTACTAAGCCGCCTCACAATACGCCCAACGTACAGAGGACTTACGCGCAATGTAGTCAGACCTTCGATCCCCTATAAATAGAGACCGACGATCTTCGGAATTATGTTACATTTTCCTACTCTCTCACTATCTAACCTCTCTCAAGCCCCTATAACACCCCCGAGCTCCAGTATCATACCCGACACCCGAAGCAAGTCCCGACTCCCGGAAGTTCCAGAGAAAATCAAACTTTCTAGCCAAAATACTACCTGAGTAAAGCCGGTTTTCAACTAAAATCCCCGGTTTCTTCGCAGAAAGTCATATTTAGAGTCGAAGTGTTGCCCAAAATTATTATTTAATCCTCGATTATTTCACGGTGAGTTTCAATAGAGTGAAAATTGTATGTTATGTGTTATATTTTCAATGTGTTATCCCATGTTATTATGATAATGAGGTATACCTTAAGCCACGAAGTGTATGACATAAGCATCACTTGGGTAATGGTATGTAGCCTTTGGCCATAAAGTGTATGACATAAGCATCACTTTGTCATTAACAGAATACAAAGACAGTGCTGAAACTATGTGTATTCTAGTGAAATGATATCGTGAAATTATATTTTCTACACCACTTGGGCTGAAGTCTTATTGATGTATGTTAAGTGTAGAAATTGTTATGTCTCACTGAATTCAAATCTTTGAATCTGATTATTCGTTGATATGGAAAGCATATCAAATGATACTTATTTGCATATGTTGTTCCTTGTCCCTCTATGCTTCTGTCATATTGATATGTATTTGGCATAATGTTATATTGTAATGGTTATTGAACTCACTAAGCGTCACCCACTTATCCCTCTCAATGTTTAAAACTATTGCAGGTGATAAACATCCAGTATAGTTTTGTACTGGTAGAAGATATAGAATAGATAATATTATAACTTTTGTATAGTATTCCTGGGAAAGTATGTAATATGTGTAAAACTTTGTAGAAATCTTAGTAGCTGGTTTGTATCCATTCTATGTAAATAAACTATCAATTAAAATATTGTTTTATAAATATGCATGTAGCATGTTTTGGAGTAACAATATTGTGAAGTATAAAAGTTTGGGTCTTTTAGAAATATGATGTAGTTTTAGAAAGAATGGAGAATAGGTCTTTCATGTTGTGGGATTAGAAGCAAGCGAGACACGGGATGTGGGCCAGTAAGGCAAGCCAGACTCATGTTGTGGGCTTAAGGGTAATCCATCATGATGGCTATGGACCTAGTTTGCATGCTATTGTATGTGTGTGTGGTGATACTTTGGGGTAACTCACTAAGATCTGGCTTACAATTTACGTTTATTGTTTAAGGTATTTCAAATGATTATGGAAAAGCAAAGGCCTGATCGTACAAATCCTCGATGATATGTGTGACATCCCCAAAATCTCGGCCAGAAAAGACCGGTTCCATTTATGCTTTTTAAACATTTTAAGAGTAAATCCTTTTGATTTTAAAAGAGATGCGGAATTTTGTTCCCAAAAACAAAACATGATAAAGTAGATTTTTATCAAAACATTTCATAAAGAAATATAATTTCATTTCCTAATCGAAATTCGGGATGTCAAGTTCCGATACAGACCATAAAGTATAAACGATAACATTACAAGTCATTTAACAAATAAATACAAACTTGTAAACAAAACAACTTGATGATTCATCCATCTTAAGCTGTTGCGCCACTTGCTGTAATACAAATAAACTAAGTAGGTCAGGCTTGGGGGCCTGGTGAGCATATAGGGTTTTTAACCCATAATAAATAATTATATTTAATTTCAACAATCAACAATAACCTGATTACCCATTCCCGTTATCCTCTCTTTATGTCCCTAAAATAAACATCTATTATAAGGAACCTAATTTAGGATTTTCATCGGGACGGAGATTACTGCAGAGGGGCTTCCTCAACAATAAGTGTCCTAAAGGCAACCATGTGGGGGATAGAGTACACCGGTGAACACATCGTTCACAACACCTACAGGTTATGAGCCTGCTAGCGTTCCACAAGACTGTTTAGAATAGTCTGTGGTCGTCATCTATACTCTGCTGAATGACTAGAATAACACCAAAAACGAGGCCTCTCATCAATTTATTTCATTGCACACCAACTGTCTACCCATGTTCTACCCAGCATATTAGTAGATAAAAATATACATGTTTTATACATAAATTTTAAAAGAAAAACTGTATAGCATGCTCTTTTAATACTCCATTCAAATAGCAAGTATTACGTAAACACATAACAAGAAAGTTCAAGGAGACTCATATAAGTCTATGTATTAGAAGGTAATAATAATACCCTCACACAATCCGTATTCTCAAATAGATTCAACGATTACTTGTATAATATTGTGTATTGAAAGGGATTATACACTCACCTGATCAGAAGATGATTGGGTAGCACTACGGCTTGCAGAAATAGTGTTTCTCTGAAGATCTGGAAGATCTTCACAAAAATCGGGCTCCTCGCGGGCAGAGCTTCGGCTCGGGAATAACGCTCTTCGGGATCCTCGGGGCTTTGAATCTTGCTTCAGGGCTCGGGAATACTACTGGGGCTTCAGGATATGATTGGCATGCAAATTGAGGCAAAAACTAGAGAGAAGAAAGAGTTTGAAAAAGAGAAAATGGTTGATCTCAGTTTCTATTTATAGGCTGCTAGTTATGGGATTACGCTGGGCGTAATTTCAGTTTATGCCGGGCGTACTCAGTATGTTGGGCGTACTCAGTACGCTGGGCGTAATTAGGTTACGCTGGGTGTACTTTGACGTTACTGCATGCGTCAATTGGTGGCACTTGAGTATTGGTCAGACAAGTTGCACCCCTCTGAGTACGTTGGGCATACTCAAATTACGCTCGGCGTAATTTGACTCGTCTAACTTCTAAATTACGTAACTTTCGCATACGAGCTCCGTTTTTGACGTTCTTTATATCCATGCGTAGGTCAGACCATACTCTACTACTTTTATTTAGACTCTGTCAGCTAATTTTGACTTTTATTTTTACGATTTATTTTTAGAAGGCCGGGACAGAAAAACTTCGTTATAAATTCATAACTTCTTCGTCCGACGTCTGTTCTCGCCTAACTTTTCATCGTTTCGCTACTAACAATGAGATCTTTGATTCTCGTTTAGATTGTTTCGGCTAAAAACCGCTCGATCTCAAATCGAGTATTCGGGCTGCATACTGCCAAGTCGAAACTTCAGAAAATCATAACTTCCTTATACGAAGTCAGATTTGGGCGTTCTATATATATTCGGAAACCTCGTTTCAACTACTACAAAATTATCCAAAGATATCGAGTTTATTTTACACTTAAATTTTGACGCTCATTTTATTCTTAATTCATTAAATTATAATAATTAAGAAAATACACACATAATTCACAAATAATTCATTTTTTTAATTTCAAATTGGGTTACAAAGGTTAACCTAGACTATTATATTGTTAAAAAATGGCAAGCCCAGAAACACGGGCGTTACAATATGTTTTTGGAGATTTATGATACATTGATGTTGGGATATTTGTATTCTATACTTGGTTTTTCTTATGTGTTTTGTTTGAAAACAATGGGTTCTCTTGATTTGAAATTGAAAATTTTTGTAGAGATTTTAGGATATTACAAGTTGGTATCAAAGCCCTGGTTGGAGAAAATTGGATGAGCATTCTTGTGAATCCAGACTAAAAACTATGGATCTGTAAAAAGTTTTCAAAATAATTTTCAAATTTGTTTTCGAATATGGTTTTCAAGGGAAACCAAAGAAAGATGAGATATGTATGATCAGCTGGAGCAAGAAAGTATGCTCTAAGATACCCACAGTGTTATTTTCTTATGATAGAACTGTTGGATTAGTGTCTAAGCCCGTAACTATATTTAGTAATTACTTGACCCGGTTGTGCATGGTCCTTTTGGGTTGCCTTCACCAAAGCAACATGATATCATGATTTATGAATAAAGTGGTTATTATGATTTATTAATATGTTATATGAATAATATATTAAAGGAAAAATCATATAGTTTAATTAATATTAGACAATCATTAATTGAGAATGAATTCTTTGGCTAAAAGAGATTAATTAAATTAAAGGGATTGAAACTATCAATTGTATGATAGTTGATTTGGGCTGAGAATCCCTTATAATTAAGGAGTGGATGAAGTTGTGGGAGGGAACCCATCTAATTTCATCTAAGGCCTTATTCTGGAAGATTCTTTGGACTGCTTAAGGACTAAGCTATCCAATTTGGGTTTTGACTGAAACCCTAGTAGCACAAGTATTAAAGACCCCTTAGGCTTCAGAAATCGGCTACCCCATCTTCTAAGAGTGCAAGAGCCGAATTTTATAGCCTCCAACCTCTCTCCAAGATCACCCTCTTGCTTGTGGTGTTTGTAAGCCATTAGATGAGCGACATTTGTGACTCTAAACTCCAAGGACAAGAAGATTCAATCTTTTAACAAGAGGTTATCATCTAGATCTAATTTGTTATGTTTATTTTGATTTTATACACTAGATCTAAGGTTTTCAAGTCTTGGATGAATAGCATGTACAATAGAGAAGCCTAGATCAAAGCATTAGGGTTTGCATGAGCACATAGGATGTTATTTTGTGTGAAGCCCATCTGTGGTATTAGAGCCTTGATTGGCCTCTATTGTATTTATGTTATATGTTTTGTTCTTGCTTGAAAAATCGAGTTTTGGGTCATCTGCTTGGCAGACTTAGCGAGTCCCATTGTGGGCTCGACGAGTAGGATGAATTCGACAAGTCCATAAAGGGACTCGACGAGTCGGGGCGTCTGGCAAAGTCATTTTCAGGATTTATTGTTGTTTTGATTAACGATAATTGCCAAAATCGTTTTTGACTTATAAAATGTGAATTTTATCACTGTTATATGTTTATCCTTTCCAAAACGAAAGATAATTACCATTTGTTTGAATAATAAATTCATTATATGATAATTATTTGATTATTTGAATTAATTGTTGAATTATCTTTTAAATGAAATTGATTAGCTCAAATTTAGATAATCATTAAATTAATTGATTAATTATGAATTATTTGCTATTTGATCCTTCATGTTTTGAAAAGTTCAAAACATGTCCTCGAGTTTTGAAATTAAAATTTTTTGCTTAAAAGTTTAATTTGAATTATTTAAATTTCAAACCCTAGAATTTTACAAGTTTAAAATTCATCCAATACTATTATATAATTACAACATTAATACACACATATATATGTATAACTTAAAATGCTAGTCTTACTGTTAGTAGGTCTCATTCACGAAGCTGATCTATAAGGGGGGGGGGGGGATAAGGTTAGGGCCTATATAATGGTCGTTTAATGGGTGTCCACTCTCACCCACCGCTTCCTTGATTGGTGGAGGGTCGTTAGCTAAATGGGTAGGTTAAGGCAACCCTCTCCTAATTAATAAGTATCAAGAATTATAAAAGTAACTAAATGTTTTTAAAAATTCCCAATCCTAGTTACTTTAGGTAAAAGTGAAATTGATGAAATTCCATGAAATTACACTTTGTACCCTTGCTAAGACGTTAGTGGAGCGTGTGTAGTTAATCGACACACTAATTGGGCTCTAAGAAAAGGTGGAAAAGGGTGACTCATTGTTTGTCATAGCTCGATGGACCGTGTGTGGCTAACCGACACATCGAATAGGTGACTGTAACAATGAGGGCACCAAGTACAAAATGTTATTCCTACCATTAGTAGGCCTAATCCACGAAGTCGATCCATAAGGGGGGAAAAAGGTTATGGCCTATAAAATGGTTGTTTAATGGGAGTCCACTCTCACCCACCGCGTCCTTGATTGGTGGAGGGTCGTTAGATGAACGGGTAAGATAGCGCAACCGCTGTCCTCATTAATAAGTATAATGAATTATAAAAGTAACTAAATGTTTTTCAAAATTCCCAATCCTAGTTACTTTAGTTAAAATAGAAATTGATGTAATTCCATTAAATTACACTTTGTACCCTTGCTAAGATGTTAGTGTAGTGTGTATGGTTAACCGACACACTAATTGGGCTTTAAGCAAAGGGGGAAAAGGGTGACTCGTTTTTTGTCATAGTTTGATGGAGCGTGTGTGGCTAACCGGCACATCGAATAGGTGACTGTAACAATGAGGGCACCAAATACATTTGCATGGTTATTCACGCCGCTTTGTGATCCTCAGCATCCCAGTCACAAACTAGAGGGGCATATCGATATTTAAACATGCCATTGAAAAGTTTAATGAATCTCAAAAGATCTAGGAGTTTTCAATACATTTAAAACTTAATCTCTTTTTCATTTTTCATGATGGAGAATTAGTGAATCGTCATTCACTTACCTTCAAATTATTTGCATGTTAGATTACGACATCCCTCTTTTAATTTGTAAATAATGTTGTTGGATCCTAGCCCTAATTTCTCATTTGGGTGTTTAATTGAGGATTCAGTTCTAACCAAATTTTGTCATTTTTCTATTTCAAATGTCGAACGTCAACAACAACGCTTCCGGCTCGAACTCCTCTGACTCATTCTCACTCATGAATTTGTGGGGGAGAGTGATATTTGATGGGTCCAATTTCAATGATTGGATTCGCAACATCTGAATGGTCACTCGCTAGAAGGATAATGAGTATGTCCTTGATGAGAAGCTGAAGGCAATCAACATCAACACTGCCCCTGCTAATGAGACCGTTACCTTTGAGGCCTACGAGCGTGATGCCACGAAATTCCATTGCATCATGCTAGCGACCATGACTGCTGAACTCCAAAAGTCCTATGAGGACATGTATCCCTATGAAATGCATCAAGACTTGTTGGATTAGTACCACCAAAGCGCTAGGCAAGAAAGGTACGGGATCATCACTTTGATGATCACTTCCAAAATAGGTAATGGAGAGTCCCTTACTACTTATCTGCAAAATATGTAGAGATATGGATATCGACTGCTGAAGTTAAATGTTAACTTCGATGAAGAGCTGGCAATCAACATCATCCTTCACTTGTTGCCTCCGTGCTACAACCAGTTCCGCATGACCTACCACATGAATAATAAAGAGGTCACCTTGAGCAAGCTTCAAGGCTTAATGACGACTGATGAGATCAATCTCAAGGATAAGTCTGTTGCACCGACTTCTACTCCTGATGATGCCCCTGTCTTGGCAATAGGGCAAGGGAAGGATAAGAATAGGATGGCTCCCTTAAAGGGAAACCACAAGGGAAAGTCCCAAGATGGTACCTTTTCTAGTGGAACCAAGGTTGGTTATGTTAAAGCCAACTCTAACCCTAAGGAGGCAGAGTGCCATCACCACCACAAGATAGGGCATTGGAAAAGAAGTTGCCCAGAATATCTGCATGCTATCAAGGATGGGAACATCAAGCCGTCATTTGCATGTATTTACACTATTAAATCTAATGATTTATCGCATGTAATTTCGTGGGTTCTTGATACAGGATGTGGTTTTCACATATGTTCTGGTTTGCAAGGACTAAGAAGAAATAGGGATGTGGAGTGAGGAAGGGTAAGCTAATCATGGGAAACAGAATATCGTCTCCTGTCACCAAGATTGGGGTTTATTCCTTAGTGCTCAGTAATGGATTAGGTTTACATTTAAACAATTGTTGATATTCTCTAGATATAGCAAGAAACATCATTTCATTTCATGGTTTATATAAACAAGGATTTAGATATTCATTTGATAATGAAAAGGGTTCTATTTATGCTTATCTTAATAGTATTTTATATTTTGAAGCATTACCTTGTAATGGAATATTTGAGAATGTGATGGTTGTAGATAACTTAGAAAATGATGTGTCGTGTTTTTATTATTCCAATAGTATGGATAAATCATGCTTGTGGCATTGTCATCTTGGACATATCAACGATAAATGCATAGCCCAACTCCAAAGGATGGAGTGTTGGAGTCATTCGACCTTAGGGACAAGACGTGTGTGAGTCTTGTTTTCTTGGAAAGATGACCAAGTCACCCTTCACTGGCACTTGTGAAAGAGGTGAAGGTTTATTGGATCTCATACACACCGATGTATGTGGGCCCTTTAGATCCACCACAAGGGATACGAACCATTTCTATGTGAATTTCACCGATGATTATAGTAGATATGGGTATATCTACTTAATGAAGCACAAGTTAGAAACCTTTGAAAAGTTCAAAGAGTTTAAACAAGGAGTGGAGAATCAGTTGGGCAGGAAAATCAAGATGCTTCGATCCGATCAAGGAGGAAAGTACCTAAGTCTTGAATTCCACGACTACCTCAAGGAATGCAGAATCGTTTCGCAATTGATGCCACCTTGGACACCACAGTTGAATGGTGTGGATGAGAGGCATAATCAAACCTTGTTAGACATGATTCGTTCCATGATGAGTCGTGCTTCACTACTTATCTTATTCTGGGGGTATGCCTTAGAGACTGTTGTCCATATCCTTAGTTTAGTCCCTACCAAGATGGTTGCCAAAACACCTTACGAGATGTGGATATGGAAAGCTCCCTAGTTGGCACGTATCAATGTCTAGGGGTGCGAGGCTTTCGTAGGATGAGAGACTCACGACAAGCTCAAACCTTGTAGTGAGCGGTATATTTTCATCGGCAACCTGCAGAAATCCTTTGGATATCTCTTCTATAGACCGAGTGACAATGTTGTCTTTGTTGCGAGGCGAGGGGTTTTCCGAGAACGAGAACTTATAAGCCAAGAGGATAGTGGGAAGCAAATCGATCTAGAAGAGATTCAAGAGTTGATCGATGAAGGAACCTCTAACGTTGGTGCTCAACCCGAGGAGGAAACTTCGCATTGAAGTGATAGACGAGTCGTTACCTCTTGGACGTTCGAGTAGAGTTAGTGTTCCACCTGTGTTGTATGGTTTTCATATAACTAGCAAGGGTGATACGTATATTAGTGATAGTACACTAATAAACTTGGAAAAACCTAACAACTATAAGGAATCCATGGTAGCCCGGAGTCTGCAAAGTGGAAAGAGGCAATGGACAGCGAGATTAAGTTCATGTACGACAACCAAGTTTGGAATTTGGTTGATCATGTACCAGGTCGTAAGAAGGTCGGGTGTAAATGCATCTTCAAGAAGAAGACCAACATGGATGGGAATGTGCACACTTATAAGGTGCGATTGGTTGCGAATGGCTTTACTCAAACTCCCAGAGTTGATTATGATGAGACCTTCTCAGTAGTTGCAAAGATAAAGTCTATTAGGATGATGCTGGCCATTGCTGCATTTTATGATTATAAAATATGGCAAATGGATGTCAAAACTATTTTCCTTAATGGGAAGTTGGCTGAGGATGCTTACATGGCTCAGACAGAGGGTTTTGTTAATGCGAAACATCCCAATAGAGTGTGTCAGCTTGAGAATTCGATTTATGGACTTAAGAAAGCATCTTGTAGATGGAATCTTTGTTTCGATGAGAAAGTCAAAGAGTTAGGTTTTCTGTGAAGCGAGGATGAGTAATGTGTATATGTCAAAGCCAGTGGGAGTATAGTAAGCTTCCTCGTATTGTATGTCAATGACAAACTACTCATAGGAAACAACATCACGACGCTGCAGGAAGTAAAATCCTGGCTTGGGAAGTGCTTCGCTATGAAGGACCTTGGAGAGGCTGCCTATATTTTGGGAATAAGGATAGTGAGAAATAGGAGTAACAGACTAATAGGACTTAGTCAGAATTCTTAGTTGGACAAGGTACTAAAATGTTTTAGTATGGAGAATTCCAAGAAATGGATTTACCAATCCAAAGTAATGCCAAGTTGAGTAAGACTCAAAATCCAAGTACCGAAGTCGAGATAGCAGAGATGAGCTGAGTACCTTATGCTTCCGTAGTTGGCTCGATCATGTATGCTATGACTTGTACTCGCCCTAATGTGGCCTTCGCTTTGAGCATGGTTAGCAAATATCAAAGGAACCCTGGTAAAGCACATTGGACCGCAATCAAGAATATTCTTAAGTACCTTCGGAAGACCAAGGAATGATTTCTAGTCCTTGATCGGAGTGATGACTTAAAGGTGTGAGGGTATAGTGATGCCATTTTTCAGACCGACAGAGACAACTACCATTCGTAGTCGGGCTGGGTCTTCACCCTAAAATGAGGAGCGCTAGCTTGGAAAAGTTCCAAGCAAGAGACCATAGCTGATTCAACGTGCGAATCAGACTACATTGTAGTGAGAGAAGTGTCAAAGGAGGAAATATGGCTGAAGAATTTCATTGGAGACCTTGGAGTTGTGCCAGCCATACAGGAGCCCATGGAAATTTTATGTGATAACGAAGGAGCGGTTACCTTGACCAAGAAATCGAGGGATCATGGTAGATCTCGACATATCGACATAAAATATCACTTTATTCGACTTCAGGTAGAAGAAGGACTCCTTTTAGTGAAGAGGGTATCGTTGGAGGATAACCAATCAGATCCGCTTACGAAGGGACTGGGTAGGGTTAAGCACTTGCAGCACACTAGGAGCATTGGTCTGAAGGACGATATTAGTTTCTGTTAGATTATTTGGAAACGTGTAATAGATAAATGTAATTGACATTTGATGATTAAATAAATGAGTATTATTTGTTAGTAAAGTTATTGTCTTATATTAATTGTTTACCTATTTTTTAATTTTGCATGTTTTGACTTCCTGAATAATAAATTATTCGAACAGTCCATAGTTGTCACACCCCAAAACCAAGAACGGCGGAAAAGTTCTGGGGCGGAGGACGTCATGTAAGTATCACAACACAGTAAATGTAAATAAGCAAACAACATCATCCATTGCATTAAATATATAATTTTAATACAAGCGTGTTCTGTACAGCATAGACACCAAAAATAACGTATATCAAAATAATAAGATGAGTCTTGAATGCGCTCCATCTTCTCAAAAGCTGGCCTCGGTACCTGTCTACTGATGACCTGAGAATACAAGTTATTTTGAAAGAGTTTATCAGCATTAAGCTGGTGAGTTCATAAGTATTTTAGTGTCGGTATTTGTAATCCAAATGTTTGAACATGTATAAAGTATAAGTTTGTAAAATGTATGTAAAGATTTGCAATTGTTTGTAAAAGTTTGAATCTCTCAGGAAAAACCTATATTTTCTATTAAAGTAGCCTTCTACCAAGGCTTAACTGTTTTGTATGCTCGATTGATGTAAAAGTGTGTAATTTCCTAAATGTAACTATCATTTAACAAAATATAGTTTGTACATAAACATTTAAGTGAGGTTATCACTAAAAATATGTAATGGGTAAATTATTGTAGTACTGTAGCCTTGTATTATAAGAACTACTGTTGTACTAACTACCTTAAACCGGATTTATATTAAGGCATTACGTGATAAATTGCACCATACTATCGACTAGTAACAACGACAAATGAATGGTCGTAATAACGGAATGACGTTTGGCACCCGCAGACCTGCAGGTCCGGCTGTAGCTAGCAGTAAGGTGTAGGATTGTCAATCCAGTATAGATCTATACGCAAACTCACGCTCTCCCTTCAAGAGAATTCTGGCTACAACTCGAGCCAACATGATACACGATACCTTAGTGGCATCCTTCTCATGAGTAGTGTACTCAGTAATCTCCTCGGGAGTAGCAGACGACTCATCGGTGACCCTAAGCTCCTTGTCGAGGAAATATTCTTTGTCCTCATAACGAGTGACTATCATTATGTTCCTAATCCAATCATTAAATTATTTCCATCAAAGATGACTCTCCCACAAAGATTCATGACAGAGAAGGAGGCACTAGGGTTTGAGCCAGAAGCATTGTTGGAAGACATCTGAAAAGGAAGAAAGACAAGTTTAGATTAGATAAAGAATCCTTAATAAGACACACAAATGAAATATTAAGGCTTGGTCCCAACACATTATTTTATAACTTGGAATAGGGATGTCGTAATCTCAAGCTATAAAATATTTAAAGGTAGGTAAATGATGATTTACCAATTTCCACCTTGAAAAACGAAATAGGTTATTAGGTTTTAATTTGATTGAAACTCCTAAATCTTTTGACATTCATTGAACAATTCAATGGCATGTTTAAATCTCGATTATGCCCATCAAGTTTGTGACTGGGATACTGAGGATTACAAACAAGGTGTGAATAACCATGCAAATTAACTTGGTATTCTTAGTTTTATCACCTAATCGATGTGCCGGTTAACCACACACGCTCCACCGATCTATGATAAACCTTAAGCCACCCTTTTCCACCCTTCTTAAATCCAAGTTAGTGTGTGGGTTAACCACACACACTCCATTAACGACTTTAGCAAGGTGCAAAGTGTAATTTCATGGGTTAGCATCAATTTCACATTTTCCTTAAGTAACTAAAATTGGGAATTTATAAAAGGTATAGTTACTTTATATTTTTCATTATATTTTTAATGAGAATTATAGTCTTTGTCCTACCCGTTCGGCTAATGAACCTCCACCAGTCAAGGAAGCAGTGGGTGAGAGTGGACACCCATTAAGCTACCATTTTATAGGCAATACCTTATACCCCCTTATAGACCAGCTTCGTGAATGAGGCCTACTAATGTTAATACTGAATTGAATTTTAAACTTAAGGGTTGAATTTTAAACTTTTAAAATTCTAGGGGTTGGAATTAATGTTTTGTAGAAAGACTTTACAAATTCCATAACTTGAGGGCAAGTTTTGAAACTTTTCAAAACCTTTCATTTCTATAACTTATGATTTTAATGGAAAACACTTTTTGAATTCCATAACTTGAGGACAAGTTATAGAGTCCATTAAAAAGCATTTAGATCAATAATTACACTAACAAGCATGTCAAATAATTTCTATGATCTA
Organism: Lactuca saligna; assembly: GCF_052625555.1. Classification (NCBI taxonomy): domain Eukaryota; kingdom Viridiplantae; phylum Streptophyta; class Magnoliopsida; order Asterales; family Asteraceae; genus Lactuca; species Lactuca saligna. The sequence goes on from NC_136421.1 coordinate 238,175,642, forward strand.
ACAAAACTCATACGCATGCATAATTCAAATCAACAATTTTCAAGTATCATATGAACTTAATATAAAACTTTAAAGTTTGAGAATTATCTTTGAAATTTGATAAGCACAAACATCACCACATCAAAAACAGGTTTAACAATCTAAAACAGTTTAGCTAATGATCCTAGTCTAATTCCAACAAAAAAAACCCGAAATTCTGCACTTAGGGCCTCCGACTCGTCGAGTGCATGAACCAACTCGACGATTTTGATGAGTTTTCACATAGACATGTCGAGTTGTCGAGTCCCCCACGGACTCGACGAGTTCACTGAACAGTAGGCATAAAAATCGATTTTTTTATCAATTTGCATCAAGTATAATTGAAAACAAGCCTAGGCTCTGATACCACTAATGGGTTTTGAGCATTCTAACACTCCTATGATGTACATGCAATCCTAGAAACCTTGGATCTATTTTTTTCTCTATTATACATGCAAACATTAATTTTTCCAAGGTTTCATCCTAACTAGCATATCATGGGGTATATGTAATACAAAAAACTAGTAGAATGACATACCTTTCTTGTAGCTTTGATTCCTTAAGATTTGTGAGCCTAGCACCCTTAATGTGATGCATCAAATGCTTAACAAAACACCACTAACAATTGGAATAACTTGAGAGAGGATTATATGCACCAAAATCGGCTAGCCCTCACTTGTGTATGCTAAAGTGCTGATTTGATAACATGAGGCGTCTTTATATAGTGTGCATATTAGGGTTACACCATGTAACTAATGCCTTTCCACATTCCTCATGATCCATGGGTTTTAACCTCCATGGAGTATCCATGGTTAACCACATGGGTTTATCCCATCATGAAGAACTATGGATCATAAGCCACCTATATAAGAATGAATGATTTACCAAATCAATCCCTATTTATTTCATTAGTCTCTATGATCACAAAATTAATTCCAAACTAATTCTTGATCAATACTAATTAAATAATTCATATTAATATATTAGAACTTATAATATATTAATAAATCATAAATATCCTTTTTTCACAAAAATCTATCCAAATTGTTCCAATGCCATGAAACCCAAATAGACCATGCCAAATTGGGTCAAGTACATACCAAATATAGTTATGGACTTAGACACCTTATCCAACACAAGTGCTATTAGTGGGTAGTAGATTCGAGTGAGCCCGAGAGTTGATAGTAGATAGCTAAGTACGGTTGTCAGAGTCGAGTAGGAGCATGGTCTAGTTTAGTAACTGACCAGTTAGTCTGCGTTTCGATGGTGCACTTATGTGCGAGATTAGCATGATGACGTGTGGCCGATAAAATTTTGAGCCGATTAAATTTGTTGATTTCTGGAAGTCCTTGTGGAAGGAGGTAATGATGGTCTAAATATTTAACCCTTAAATTATGCTTTGGGTCGAATGGTAGAATGGGAATAGTCATAGGTGATGTTCTTGCATGAAATCTATATATTTTTGTTCCACGAGTTTTAGTACAAGATATTTAGATAATGTTATGGGGCTCTTCTATACCTTTCCACGGAAATAAACATTGTCAAAAATGAAGTTAGAAGAAAGAAGTTATGACTGTGAGAAGTTAGGATGGTTTTGGGTTTAGCCTAGTATGTTAGGCGTATAGGGTGTACGTTGGGTGTTCTAGGCATGAATAATTGCGAAGATTCATATTGGTAAAATGGGCATACCACGAGTGGGTTGGGTGTCCGCGATCAGAACACAAATGCTAATTTCGCGGTTTCGATCCCTATTTAAGCTCCTTACTTTCCCCAAACCCTTTTCATTCTTAGCCTCCACCTCTCTAATTTCCTCCCTTGAAACCCTAACCCTAGTTTTAGCATTGTTAGTAAAAAGGAGATGTTTTAAGTGCTTTGGAGTGTTCTTGGTGCATCCTAGGGAATAAGAATCTCATTGGAGAAGTGTTGGTTGCATTGGAGCTTGTAGATATAGACTTTTTTCGCTTGGATGTTTCTTGTGGAGGTATAAATCTTGAATCTTAATGATGCATTTGTTAGATCTAGCAAGTTTTGGGTGTTATGAGATTTTGGTGACTTTAGTGCACAAAGTTTAGATCTTGAAAGTTTGTGACATTGTTATGGATAAAGTTTGAAACTTTATCCATCTAAAAATAATATTGATTCAGATCTAAGGGTTGGAGACTTAGATTTAATGGATTAAGCCGAGAGAGATGCTCTTTTGGTCCCTTTGAGACTTAAAGACTAGATCTTGGTTGTTTGGACCATCCTAATGGATAAAGTTGGAAACTTTATCCGTTATGGAGCTATTAGGAACCATAAAAATGTGATCTTGGTCATTAGCTTCCTTCCATGCATGGCCTATGATGTCGTAATTAATTAAGAAGTTAGGGTTTTTAGTACTGAGCACTTCCTAGCCATGCTAAGCCATAAAGTTGGAAACTTTATGACTTAAGATGTTATTTTGGGACTAGATCTACTTTTAGATGAAGGGACTTAATGGAATAAGCCCTTAAAAGGATGAACTGTATCTAACCAACATACATTGGGCATACATGGGTGTACGTCATGCGTATGCGATGGGAGCCCTGATCTTGGATCTTGAGTATGCTAACCGTACAAGCTGAGTATGCTAGACATACTCAGTTGAGTCAACTCAGCTGACTTTGTGACTTTTAACTTTGATCAAACTTTGAGCAAGTTTTACCTAGGGGTATTTTAGGTATTTGAATTGTAGTTGAGTTTGGTCATTTTTCAATGCATAAGTGACTGGTAAAGATAATATTAAAAGCATTGTCCTATCCAACTATCTTTTTAGACTGAGAGGTGAATTTTGCTCACTGTACTTATGGGTCGATGAAACCAATGCCAGCCCACTATGTTATGTGTCATTGTGTATTGAATGTTACTATGATGTTGTGATCTTTAAGATTATTATCCTACTATATAGGATGTTGTTATGTTGTAGTGATCAATTACATATGTATCCTATGTATAGGATTTGTTAATTATGTAGTGATCTGATAGATCTGAATCCTGGTATATAGGAAGTTTCTATGCTTTAGTGATCTGTTAAATCTGTATGATTTTCCTACTGACTGATTATATGTTTAACTATTGTATATGTCGACATAGTGTGGCTGGTTTGAGGTAATACTACTCTACGAGGAAGCCAACAAACCTGGGATCAAACCAATCATAAGATGTGGGTTGGTTAGGCAAGTCAGACTCATACTGTGGGCTCAAGAGCAAACCCGATAGAAGGTGAGGGTCGGTAAGGCAAGACGGACTTATGTTGTGGGCTCGGGAGCAATCCAGACATGGGTTGTGGGCTAGTAAGGCAAGCCAGACTCATGATTTGGGCTTAGGGATAATCCAGCCCGATGGTTTTGTACCCAGTATGTTTTTGTGTGGTGGTACTTTAGGGGAACCCACAAAGCTTTGACTTACAATTTTAGTTTATTGTTTCAGGTAATTCAGACGATTATGGAAAAGCGAAGGCCTGATCGTACACATCCTTGATGACATGTTTTTGGAGATATATGTTTCCTGCTCTTGGGATATTTGTATTATATACTTGGTTTTTGTTATGGGTTTTGTTTAAAAACAATGGGTTCTCTTGATTTGAAAATGAAAAAAATTATCAAAAATTTTGGGATTTTACATCTTGCGCCTAAAAATGTTTGAAAGGATAGCTCTTCTGGTTAGAGTAAGCCATATTCATGGATACCAAGCTTATGGGACTAAAAATCTACACAAACTCTAGGCTAGCAAGATCTGAGCAAATAACTTATCAAGGTTTAGACTTTATACCTTTAAAGGATGCTTGGGGTGAAACATTTCTTGATCCAAGATTCCTTGAGCTCCCAAGATGATTCTACTTCCCTCTTCTTTTTTCAAGAACACCAAAAATACACTCTAAAGCTCAAAGATGCTCACACACTAGATTAGGGTTTGTAAGGGACGATTTGGGCGATGGAGGTTGATGAAGGAAAAAGTCTTGAGGAGATAATGATGTTTAAATAGGGCTCAAACACTAAAAGTTAGGGTTTGGACATTAGCTACGTACGCCCTGCACCCATGATATGAGTAAAAACACGCGACCCATATAGGGGAGCCATGGGACCAATTTGCAAGAAAATTCCACTTTAGATTAAAAATGTAAATTTGTTTGAACATGAATGTTATAGTTTTATTTGGTTTAGTTTTTATAAGAATTATATTATTTAAAACTATTAGTTCATACTACACACATCAGGTTTTTGGTGTCATTGACTGGAAAAGGTTTAATTTTATTAGAAATTAATTGCCATTAGTTGAACGGTCTTTTTGTGGGGTAAAATGCACAAAAATTTATTTTTGTGTTTTTCGGTTTTATAGGGACCACAACGTGATGATCCATTTACCACGATGTGGGAACTAAGCTTTTCCTTTTTTTTTATCTTTATTATGTTTTTTCTCGTTTTACACGCGTTTGCTTATTTTGTTTCAGTAGTTCGTGACCAGGGGATGCTCATCGAAGATAGTTGCTAGTTTTAACGAACCAAAATCCAAGTTTCATAAACAAAAGAAGGACAAGAAGGGAGAGGAGTTCGATTTGGACAAACTCGATCCAAATACAGAAACTGACACCGAAGGAGAAGATAGTGAACTAGAAATGAACAAAGGCTTTACTTTCAGTGTTAGCTTGCTTTTCAAAAAACCAGACAAGAAAGAAAGCGGGTATAATCTGGAAATCAAAACATAAACTGAACTAGAAAAGGAAAGCAAATAAGAAGGTGACATGGAACATAATACGGATATGACCATGGAAGAGTGCACTGGAGGATGCTAAAAGAAAACAGACATGGTCTAGTGCGACCGGAAATCTCGGCCGCAACAAATTATGAGCTTAAGGGACACATCGTTAACATGCTTAAGGATATACCATTTTTTAGGAAAGACTATGAAGACTCTTACAAGAATATATACGAAGTCTACGAGATTGCTGATTAGTTTAACTTCCCGGACGTTATGAGAGATTTGGTTATGCTACGAATCCTCCCAGTCATACTTAAGGGTGTGACTAAAGAGTAGCTGTAATCACTACCACTAGGAACAACCACATTATTGGCTACTATTAGAGATCAATTTATTCAACATTCCAACCCTCCATCGAAGATTGCCAAGCTGAAAAAGAACATTGTAAACTTCCAAAAACAAGATGGGGAGTCACTATACAAAGCGCCGGATCGATACAAAGGAAAGTTACAAAATTGCACTTAACACGATCTAAATGTGCAACAAGAGATCTCAACTTTCTAGAATGGAATCAACGTATGCACAAGGAAAGTTCTTAATTACCAAGGACCTTTAACCAAGAAGAATCCCACCATTAACAAACAATTGATTGAAGAATTTTCAAAGCATTCTCTAAATTACCATAATCCTAAAGAGGATGTCACGTGTGGAAGGTCAAATGGAGATGGGGCATTGGAACAAATAGCGGAAATCAATTTGAAAATCAACATAATGGATCGAAGCATAAAGAATATGAATCAACCGATACATGAAATCCATGTTGCATATGACATTTGTAGTAGGCCACATCTTATAAAATATTGCGATCTAGACAAGAATGGGAATAAGAAGGCTCAAGTGTGTTACTCAAGTGGAGACCGATTCGAAGAATATTGGATAAAATCAAAGTGAGAGTGGAAGACCTATGATGACTACAAAATAGGAAAAAAAAAGAGAAGTATAGGCAACAAGGGCATGTGTTCTACAAAAAGATCAATCATATATGCCAAAAAGAAACTCGATTTGGAATTAATGCTAGCTCATTTTACCAAGGGTTTGGAGAAGCAACACGATAACAAGGAGGCATCCATTAAATAACATCAAAACATTGTTATAAACTAGCAAGCTTCCATTTTAAACATAGATAATTAAGTCTCATAACTCTCAAGGCTTCTTCATAAGCGACAACCGGGCACGTTACCAAGCAACACTATAAGGGTTGAAGTTTTGGTTGTAATATGTCGAAATCTATAATGTTATTTTAGAAGGCACATTATGTCGAAACTTAATGTTTAGTCCTTGTAATTTTTTGCATGTTTTCACCTCTCCTATAAATAGGGACTTTACTTAGAGTTAGATAAGAATTAGTATTCGTCTTGTCTACTTTCTCTGTGTAAACATTGAAAGCGTAATATGAGCTGAAACCAGATTCTATTTACTTCCGGTCTTCATTTACTCAATTACTCTGATATATTCTCGATTCATTACATCATCAATTGGTATCGAAGCAGGAATCATAATATGTGATCTGATTTTCACTCTGATTCAATAGGTTTTTGAATCAAATTATGGATCAAAAAGTTTCTGCCCCTTTTAAAGTGAAAAAGTGTTCTTGATCTTCATTTGTGATTTGATTCTGCAACTGATTTGTTGAATCGAGTGTTCTACTTGATTTTTCTATTCAATTCAGCAATTTGATTTCAAATTCTCTTTGGTTTCTCAGAAAATTTCATCTGTACATCAATGGCGACTTTCAATCTAAACTCAATGATTTCATATTCTCATCTGCTAGGATCTTCAACTAAGATTCCAATGCTCATTCCAAAATACTATGATCAGTGGGCTGATTGTATGCGTGAATACTTAAATGGACTTGATGAGGAGCTATGGTCATGTATATTATGGGAATGTTAGTCCTCTGAAAAATGTTCAACCAACTGGATCTTCATCTGCAACTTCAAGTGTTGATGTTCAATCTAATCGATTGAAGAAACTTGAAAAATGATGTATGAGGGAGTTACGTGGTGCATTACCTTCTGTTGTGTATAACTATGTCAGAAGTTGTACAACTGCAAAAGAAATCTGGAATAATCTCAAAGAAAGTTTTCAAGGAAGTGAGAAGACGAAAAACAATTCAGCTAAGCATTGTTTGATTGAATTGAAAGATTTTAAGCAAAAGGATGGTGAGTCAAACGAATGTTACTATGATAGACTGAATGAGTTGATCTACAAGTGTCATTGTCATTGCATTACAAGAACAACCATGGAATTCAATTTGATGTTCATCACGGGTCTTTGAAAGGAATGGAGGAATGTTACTCTGATGGTTAAAAATCAGCAAAGTTTCAACACATTAACATTGAATGATCTATATAATCTGCTGAAGAATAACGAAGGTGAAGTGAATGAAATGGTTGAGGAATTGAAATTAAGCTTTGGTGGACCATTAGCCTTAGTTTGGAAAATTTGAGAAAAAGAACAGGTTGAAGAAGAGGATTCTGATGAAGAAGGGTTCATTGTTAATTCAGATGATGAGGTTGTTGCATTTTATTTGAATAATAAAGTAAAGAAGTTTTTCAAGAAACTATTCAATTCAAAGTCGAAAAATGTTGATGTGAAAAGAAGATTTCTGTCAATGGCTGGAGGAGAAGAGAAGAAGAAGGGTGAGAAAAGGAAGCAGAGAAAGAAGAGACGAAAGTTGAGAAGAAAATTAAAGGTGATTAAGGAATTAACTGTCATTATTGCCACAGAGCCAATCATATGGTAAGTGATTGTCAGCTTCGTAAAAAGGATGAGAAGAAAAACAAGGTGGAGGACGAAGCGTATTACGTTGAGAGTTTGGAAGAAGTCAGGGCAAAGGCAAAAGGAATGTCAATGGTGGCAAAGGGAGAGGTCGATGATGAGAATGAAGGAACTTATCAGATATGGTCTTCGGGATCGGATAACGAAGAAATGTGTAATCCGATGCATGGAGTCATGTTTGCGAAATATGAAGATGATTGTGACGAAATGGTGACAGGTCATTTCTTCATGACTGAAGGTGCTGAAAAATCCCCAATGACCACCAAGGTACGTTCTATTCTTCAATATTTTAATATTCCTTTACGTACATATGATTCTGAATTAATTGCTTTTGATGATATTGTTGCTTATTTCGATACTTTGGTTATCTCTGCTAGCAACGAAGCTATGAAATCAACTTGTGACTTGATAGAAGTACAGAAGCAGTTAAATGCTAAGAAAATAAAATTTAAATGTTTAGAATTGTAGATTACAAACATTATGTGTGACAGGGACAATCTGAGTAGTGATGTAAAAATCTTATTAGCCCAAAGGAACATATATACTGTAATTCTGCCAAACGTTTGTATGATAAACTTACTGCTTTACATCATTAATTTGATGATGTTTCATGTGATTATGAGAAAAAAATAGCAGAGTTTGATAAAATTCCAGATGATAGATATGCTTATGGAGTTGTTAAAATCGATGAATATCTGGATACCAATGAATTAGTTGATATTGTGAATGATACTTTAACCAAGAATGAACAAATCAAAATCTTGAAAAAGACTGAGAATTCGACATCTGATTCACAATCTAATTTTGTTGATATCGAAGATAATTTTGATAATATTAGCGAAATTAGTGATCTTGAGGATGTTGATTGTTCTCAGCTATCTATTGTTAATGTTGCATTAAAATCTAAAGGAAAAGCAAAATGTGAGGATTCGGTGGTTAAAATTTACACTAACAAACCTTCAACTTTGAATGTTTGTGATTTTTATCATGTGGATGTTAGAGACAATCAGACTGATAGTAGTGATGATGAAGTTTTACAGAAACCCATTTCATCCAACAAAGGTTCGAAAGAAACAAAAATTCCACAAATAGTGTTTCAATCAAGTGTATGGTGATACAGAAAAATTCGACAAAGTGATGACTGAAAAAGGTGCTCATTATCTTGAAACGAATTCAGTGGTGTATCCTAATTTAAAATGCATAGATGATGTTGTTTTTCCAAACCAAGTGTTTGTGACAACAGGAAATGTCAATAACATCAAACTAGAGTTTCACAAATTGGTTGAAGCAGTCAATAAAAGAACCACAAATGAAGGATTTTTCTCAAATCAAAGTACTATCGAAAACAATCTTACAAAGAACTCATATACATTTCAAAGACAAAAACCTCAACGAAAATGGGTTGAAAAACAAAAAGTTGTGAAAGAAGTTACAAATTCAGTTGTTGTGTAAACTAAAAAAGTTTTCAAATAAAATTCACAAGAATTCAAAGATCAAGTTACAAAATTTTCGAAAGAAAATGGAATTTCAAAAAGACAAACTTAAAAGAAATTTTTTTGGCAAAAAGTTGAGTCTCAAAAGAAATCCAACGATTTGACAACAAAAATTTTTGACATCATGAAAAACAAATTTGTTAAAACAAAGTTCTGATCACATTCAGACATTAAGAAAAATCCTGCTCAGAGAAATAAATCAAGCTCTTAATCAAATCCAAAAATAAATTTCTCAACAAAGCAATTTCAAACTCACTGTCCCGCAAATCAATTTTCTTCATAACAAAGATTTTTTAAAAATCAAAACTACAAACCTACTTCATTCTCAAATAATTCAAAAACTTTTTACAAAAGAAGCTTTCAAAACACAACTGTCGAAACAAAAGTTAAAGTCGACATGTTGAGCAATTTCGATCAAAATCAAAAGTTGATTTCATTCCACAAAAACCAAATTTTCCAAATCCTTCTAGAAAACAGAATTTGAAAGTTTCATACACTAAGGGATTATCTTCAGATAAAAACATAGATCACTGGCTTGAAGGGAAAGACACGATGTATCAATCACGAACCTTTTCTCAACAACAAATTCGAGAAGCTTATGAGAAGTATGTGAATACTTCATCAAATGAAAGTTCAACATCAAAAGAATCGAATGTTTCAATAAAATCTTGGAAACCTGTTTCACGAGCCTTGAAAATACAAAAACAAACTGAGAAGACAAAGACATGTGTTAGTGACAATCCTAAACTAATGAAACTTATGTTTCGATTTCTTTAAATCAAGATTTGGACTTAATTGATAGTTTCAAATCAAAAGTTCGTGATTAGGTTAGAGGTTCATCATTTCATTCTATGTTTCACACTAATGTCCAAGGACCCAAACAACCTTCGGTACCTAAATTCTTTCACTAACTGCAGGTTTTGTGTGACAAGCAGTATGATGATAAATGGTATATTGATAGTAGTTGCTCTCGTCACATGACTGGGAAGAAGGAGAATTTATGTGACTATCGAAGTTTAAAGAATGTTGGAGTTGTTAAGTTTGGTAACAATCACAAGTTCCAGGTCAAAGGTTACGAAAAAATAATAAATGGCAAGTTTATTGTACAAAGAGTGGCATATGTCGAAGGTCTTCAACATAACTTGATAAGTGTTTCGCAACTTGTTGTAGGCACTGGTAATCAAGTACTTTTCAACAAAGAGGGAAGCATAATTTTGAATGTCTACACCAAAGAAGTTTTGCTTCAATCCAAAAGGAAAAGAGACATGTTTTCACTAGATATCAATCCTATTGTTGGTAAACCATCTGTGTGCTTACATTCAAAAGCTTCACCAAACATCAGCTGGCTTTGGCATCGAAGGCTTTCAAATCTAAATTTTCAAATTTTGAACAAACTAGTTGTTGAAGATCTGGTAAGAGGATTACCTGTTTTAAAGTTTGATAATGATTTTTATGCGCAGCTTGTGAACAAGGGAAGCAACATAAATAAGGTCATCTAATAACAACAGACTCGAAAAATGTCGAACCTTTGGAGTTACTTCACATTGACTTGTTTGGACCGTCTACAATTGCAACTCTTAACAAGAAACGGTACATTCTTGTAATTTTTGATGATTTTTCAAGATTTAATTGGGTGTATTTTCTCAGGTTGAAATCAGAGGTTGTTCAAATCATGATTGATTTAATCAAAAAGAGGGAAACAAGTTTAAAGAAGATTGTTCGAAAAATCAAAAGTGATCATGGATCTGAATTTAAGAACAATGTTCTTGATTCGTTTTTGGTGGACAAAGGAATTTCGAATAATTTTTATTCACCATGTACAACTCAACAAAATGGTGTGGTCGAAAGGAGAAATCATTCACTTTGTGAAGCAGCGCGAACCATGCTGGCATATGCGAAACGTCCTCAATATCTTTGTGCAGAAACGATTTCTACAACATGTTTTACTCAAAACAGATCATTTATTCATCGTCGTTTCAAAATAACTCCTTACAAAATAATAAACAATTGTAAACGTAATATCAAATTTTTTCATGTTTTTGGATGTAGGTGCTTTATTATGAATCTCAAGGATAATCTTTCGAAATTTCAATCTAAAGCAAATGAAGGAATTTTCTTGGGATATTCACATAATTTAGTGGCCTATCCTGTGTTGAACAAACGAACACGAAAAGTTGAAGAAACGTTTAATCTTAAATTTGATGATCATTATATTAAACAAGTTGAAAAGCGTTTTGAAAATTATCCAATTCCTACAGCGTCTAATTATGAATCTAATTATTCAGATTCGATGGATATTGATTATGATTTAATTTTTGGTATTATAGATAATGTTGCTGATGTTGAAGTTCATGTAACTAATAATCATCTTCCAGAATCTACGAAGCATCTTGATGATTTGACATTCACTCAAAGTATTTTGGATATGCATTCAACATCGAATTCTCTACTTGTTGGCGAAAGTATGCAGAATAATCCAGTAGAGGGGGCGCACTAGGATTCGAATACTCCGGTTGAGGGAGAGCATCCTTTCGAGGGGGAGATTGGGAAAATTAATGAGGATGTTGAGGGGGAGAATCCTATTGATGGGGAGCATCTGATTAAAGTGAATATCGAGAGGGAGCAAAATGATCCAATAGAATCGAATTATGTTCATATTGAAAATTTTCATGATACTAATGACGAATGTTCTATTGCAGGATCAGAATATGAAGAATTATTTGAAGATGCACCATTGGATTTTTATCTATCATATCCACCTTTGGAAAAATGGACAAGAGATCATCCGAAAGAACAAGTCATTGGAAATCCTCAAGAAGGTGTTATGACTAGAACTCAAATTCGAGCAAAGAATGAGGTCCTAAATAAACATCAAGAGTTTTGTATGTTTAATGTGTGCATTTCGAAAATTAAACCAAAAAACAATAAGGATGCAATGGAACACTCAGACTGGGTTGTTTCAATGCAATCTGAATTGGCTGAGTTCGAAAGGAATAACATCTGGAGGTTAATTCCGAAACCTAAAAATGTTTTGATTGTCGGATCAAAATGGATTTTCAAAAATAAAACCGACAAGGATGGAAATGTTAATCGAAATAAATATGGGCTTGTTGTAAAAGGTTATTAACAAGAAGAAGGAATAGACTATGAAGAAACTTTCTCCCTTGTCGTAAGACTCGAGGCAGTTCAAATATTTTTGGCTTATGCAGCTCACAAAGATTTCAATGTCTATCAAATGGATGTGAATTGTGTATTTTTGAATGGAGAGTTGGAAGAGACTGTGTATGTAGAACAACCCCCAGGTTTTATAAATGAAGAACACCCTGATTATTGTTATATTTTAGATAAGGCAATTTATAGGTTAAAACAAGCACCACGAGCCTGGTATGCAACTCTTACTTTTTTCTTGAGAAAATCAAAATTTAAACAAGGATCAGTTGACCCCAAATTATTTCAAAAGAAAGTTGGGAATCATTTGATGCTTTTTCAAATTTATGTTGATATTATTTTTGGCTCTACTGATCCTACTTTGTCTAAAGAATTTGAAAATTTGATGAAAAGAAAATTTGAGATGAGTATGATAGGAAAAATCAATAATTTTCTTGGTTTGAATATTCGTCAAAACAGAGAAGGAATTTTCATCAACCAAGAAAAATATACCAAGAATTTGCTCGAAAAATTTGGATTGACAAATAGCACAAACTTATGAGTACCAATGGCAACTGGCAATAAGCTGACACCTTCGTTAGATAAATCTACTGTTGACTTGACTCTTTACAGAAGCATGATAGGTTTGTTACTTCATATCACAACAAGTAGACCTGATATCATGTTTTTTTTTTTTTTTTTTTTTTTGTAATTATGCTAGGTATCAGTCGAATCCGCGAGAACCACATCTCACTACAGTCAAGAATATTTTTCGTTATCTTAATGGATCAATTTGTTAGGATTGTGGTATCCTTCGAAAATAAGATTTTTCATTCAAGCATTTTCGGATGCTGACTTAGGTGGTTGCAATTTGGATAGGAAAAGCACAAGTGGAGGTTATCAGTTACTAGATGGGAAATTGGTAAGTTGGCAGTCGAAGAAGCAAACATGTGTTTCAATTTCGACAGTAGAAGATGAATATGTTGCTGCTGCAGCTTGTACATCACAAATCATTTGGATTTAAACTCAACTGCATGATTATGCAATAAACACAAAAAAGATTTCATTATATTGTGACTCACAAAGTGTTATACGTATTTGTCACAATCCAGTTCAACATTCGAAACCAAACATATTACACTTCGTTATCATTTCATAAAAGATCATGTTAAAGATGACAATATTGAAGTTCATTTTATAAAAACTACTAATCAGCTTGCTGATATTTTTACAAAATTATTGGATGAAAAATCAACGGTTACTGTTCATTATCAACGCTTCGATATGCGTCGCTTTCGACATTTGGGAAAGAAAAGATTCGAACGTTTGGTAAACTTTTATTTTTCATTTTTTACTTACTTCGAAATATTTGAAAAACCAAAAATATTTTCTTTTTTTATTTGTCTTAATTTCCGAAAATTTCAGAAACACAAAAAGATTTTTTTTTTAAATACAAAAGACCAAAAATATTTTTTTAGATGTTTGTTATTTTGTATTTTGGTTTTCTTCTAATGTACAGAAATCAAGAATATCTTTCAAGATGCATGCTAGCATTTCTAGCGCAAGGTATATTTTCGAAATTTTGTGTTTGTTAGGTTGTCCCTAGAAGCATGCTACAACATGTTGACTTAAGCCTCCATTGACTCAATGTGTGATTCCAAAAGGCTTAATGAAATCTTTTCATACGAAATATTTCTTCCCAATTAGGCTTGTATTCACATTAGTCTTCTGAGCTACCTAACTCTTCTCAAATAAGCTAAGAGTTTTCTGTTTGGTCCAAACACAAAAGAGGTACAATTGAGTTCTTCAAACCAATCTTTTTCATCACAAAGTTCTTACACTTTTCACACACAATGACATATGTCCAAGAGGTCTTTGATCAAACCAGTCGAAACTTAGACATATTAACACTCTGTATTAATGATCTTCCATCATTAGACCGTGATGAAATTGAAACCCAATTTTCTAAAGTTTTGTTAAGGAATTGATGGGGAACTATGTTCCAGATTTTTATGAAACGTTTGTTTCTGTACCAATGTTTGATGCTCCAGATCATATTCTTTCATTATGAGTGGTCTTGATCAAATGTTTGAAACCCACAACATTTGTTTCCCAACAAGATCGTGTTGAATTTTTCTTTGAATATGATTTCCATGTGAGTATCTTTTCTTTTAACTGTCACATTCACTTTTATCCAAAGCATAATTGTAACCGACTACCTAGTCATATAGGTAATTTTGATTACAATTAATCACCTTATGTTTAGGTTGATATGTATCGAAATTTTAAGCCACCCACGAAACCTTGAGAAAGAAGCCCTTCGATAGTTCTTTATAAGTATCCTATTGTATTTCACAGGAAACCTCATAAGCAGTTGATCATTTCTCTTGATGATTAATGAAGAAATCTTTACCCGGGATTTAACTGCATTTGTGTTGAAATTTTAATTTTCAACATCACAGATTCCAAATTTTCGTTAAGTTTCATTCTTGTCTTATTTCTTTGGCACACTACACTCACGAAATCCTTGAGGTTCTGAGTATTACCAACTCAAGCTGATGATTTCGAAACTCTGGAAAATGACTTTGCTTTTCATCCTAAAAGTGAAAGAGCCCTACCTCCTAACGAAGGATAGTGACATTTACAAATCCTTTCAACAGTACAAAAAGGGTGTTTGACAAGACTCTTTGTATTCCTTTCGGGTTTCAAGGTGATGTGATGGATGCTTTTTCACGCATGGCTAGTTTATCGGTTATAGGGTGCGAGTTTCAAGGAGCCATGTCGTATTTCATTTAATTCTCAAACCGTTTCAATTTCAAATTTACAATAAACATATAAAAGGAAGTCCGTATATCCTTTTATACTTACGCGTTCAAAATTTCAGAAGATCAAAAAGCCCTAATTCTCTGTTCTTAAAAATTTATGTTCAAACTTTTCAACAACGGCGGATACTCAGAATACCACTACTGAAGAAGTTATTTCTCAACCAATCATGAAGATTCAAAGCACCAACTATCAGTTTGAAGATGATGTATTACTATATCCGGAGGAACTCAAGATGCCAATTGTGGCTCTTCAACACTCGGGTCTTGCCACTGCAATGTTCAATGAATTAGCAGTTCCATTGTACTGGTTGTTAATGGCGAGGTCTACTGCATCTTACAACAAAGCCACTAATATCGTCACATTCAATATGGTGAATGACAAACGAGCGAGGCTTACAAAGAAAAACTTTACTCAAATCTTATCAATTCTAAATTCTTCTCCATTCTTTCAATTCACAAGTGCTCAAATCATGTATATGTTTAATGAGATGGGACATCAGCCACCTCTTCTAAAAATCAGCAATTTCAAGAAGTCCGATCTACCTTGTATCTGAAATTTCATGTTTGGAATTTATCTTCGTTGTTTAACTGGGCATAGTGTGGGATTAGACAAGGGGATGGAAGTATATACAATGCTAGCAGGTCTGTATTATGATCGCAATGTTGATTATGCTACTCAACTGTGGAAAGAGTTTGTCCAAAGTCTCGAAAATATGAATGTGGTGAAGGGCATTTCGTGTGCACGTTATTGGAGTCTAATTCTTCAATCAGTTTATCAAAAGGAGGGTATTTCATTTCCAAAAGATAAAGCCAAGGCAGAGTTTGTGAAATATCATTTTTTAAAACAGTTGAAGATGATGCATTTATTTTTCCAAGTGTTGCTTGAATTCTTGATGGCATGTTAAAGAAAGTTGATCCTACGAATCTTATCCTAGTGGAATATTTAAAGCATGATAATCCTTTAGTAGAAACTGGGTTTTGTTAAAAACAAGTGAAGGTGGGTCCCTTTAAGAAAACGAACAAGGTTACAAAAGAGGCTAAAGATTTTGTTACTGCAAGTCCAAAGAAAACATTTATATCTCCAAAGAAAGCTATTTCTGAAGTTGAGAAGCCTAAGAAGAAACATGTCGCTGAATCTTCGAAGAAAGTAATTTCTTCGAAATCTGGATTATTAAAACGTCTTAGGAATTTATCTCATAAGCATCAATCTTCATCTAATGATCAATCTCCAATTGTTCGTAAAGCTAAACTAAATCGCAAAGGAGTGCTTGTTCAAGAAATTCTTGCTCCAATTTTACCTTCCTCAAAAAAGCGAAGGGCAAAAGATTTGGCGAAGATGATAAGTAAGAAGAGCAAGAAACGAAAGTTTGTGATTCATGAATTTTCTTATGAAAGTGAGCTAATACCAAAGACACCATTGGGTTCACATTATCCAATTCTTTCATCTCCCCTTATTATTTCCTCTGTTACCATGCTGATTTCTACACTTCCACTCGAAGTTGTGACAACCAAATCAGTTACTGAGGAGGTTCCAATTTCAAAAATTGTTGCAAACATATTTGATACGGGTGCACATGTTTCAATGAGTGATGTTTCGTTGTCCCAAGGTATTCCTATAATAGTTTCTTCTAAACCCATATCAACTACTTCTCTTTCGTTACCACAATTTATCATTCCTACAGTTCCAACATCTTCACCAACATTCACTCAAATACTTAACCAACCATTCACTACTTTGTTTTCTTCCCAATCCACTGATCTACCTCAATCCAATGAGCCACGCGAACCTATTGATGATTCTGAGAATGAAGATGCAGGGTTTGGAGGAACTTTCGAAGAGCTTGAATTTGAAGACGAAGAAGAAAATTTTCCAGATCACATGTTCATGTCTATGAAGCAATTCAAGATTCTTAACAAGAAGTTGAATTCAATAATTTAATCTCAAGCAGATATGGGGGAAGTAATTCTGTGTCCAGTCTAGAAATTGATGGAATGTTTAAAATTGTTGAAGCAAGGATGGTTAGCAAATGCTCGGGATTTACTCAAGCATCCGAGTCACGGATAATGGAGAAAGTCCATCTAAATGTTCAGAATAATGAACTTCGAATCAAATCTCAATCTTCAATGTTTAATGACGAAGTTAAAGATTTTCCAAGGATTGCGAAAGAGATACATGTGTTGTTTGTTCAAGATGTTTAAAAGGTATGAGAAGATGTTAATTTCAAATTTCAATAGCTTCAAGAAGATATGGCAAAAGAAATTGAAGTGGTGCAACGTGATTTAAACCAGCAAGTTGACATTATTCATGAGGTTGTCACCAAGTTCGTGAATCTATATGAAGCCTTAACTCCACAGCTTTCTGAGTTGTCTACCACAGAATCTGTTAGTTTTGCTGAGATCAATAATCAATTCAAAAAGTTGAAATCTTTAATATCGAAGTACAGTTCTTCTCCATTGATAACTCCTGAGTTTTTATCTAATAAGTTTACTCAATATGAAGATATTATTCATAAACAATTAGCACCTTTGTCGAGAATTTCAAGTCTTTTACCAACAGATGCCCCGCCTGTTGTAACAAGGGTGCAAGGGGGAGAAAGGAAGGTTGGATTCGGCCGAGAGCAAGAGAGAGGGGAGAGAAGAGAGGTTTTTGAGTTGATTTGCATGAAAACATGAGATGGTACATGGGAAACCTATGGATAAATGTGAGGTGGCATAGGAAAAGTCAACTCTCCTTCTTTGGTTGGGCTTGGGCCGAGAATGGAGAGAAAAAAGGAAAGGATTGGGCCCTTAAATGCCTAAGTCCAAATCATAGATAATTTAGATAACTATTGGCCCAAAATAAATCAAGAAATGATTTTTATGGCCCATTAGGGCTAATTAGGTAAGTTATGGCTCCAATGAGGTCCATTAAGGTATTTTATTTCATTCTAGGTCCAATATGGCCCAAAATGTTAAAATAAATGAAAGTGGGTCTAATTTGAGCTCATTCAAGAGTTCTAAGCCCAAGATTGTCCAATTGGAAGCTTATTGGCCCATTGGGCCCAATAAGGAAATCCTAGTCCAAAATGGACTTAAACAAGGATTTCTAGGGTTCCCAATTATTTGTTGACTATTTGCAGTGCATGTATGATGTGTTTGATTAAGATTTGGTTGTTAATGAATAAGCATCTTACATGCTTTCCCATTTTTGGTTTACATTTGTTATCGGTGTTCAATGTTTACAAGGCTTCAAATTCCTAGTTGTGACATCATCCCCCTGTTAGAGTCCCGAAATTCCTTTTGAAAGCTAGATTTGAGAATGCTAGAATAGATGAGGGTACTTTTTCTTCATTTGATCTTCGCGTTCCCACGTGAATTCTTGCCCACGCTTCGCGTTCCACAGTACTTTCACAATCGGGATGCGACTTTGCTTAGTACGCTTCACCTCCCTGTCCATGATTTCGACTGGTTCTTCAACGAACAGGAGATTCTTGTTGATTTCAATTTCGTCAAGGGGAATGACGAGAGTTTCATCGGATAGGCACTTTTTTAGATTGGAAACATGGAACACGGGGTGAACACTACTAAGCTCAGCGGGTAGCTGCAATCTGTAAGCCACTGGACCAATTCGGGCAAGAATCTCGAAAGGTCCAATGTATCGTAGGTTCAGTTTTCCCCGTTTTCCAGAATGAATGACCCTTTCCAGGGAGAAACTTTTAACAGCACTCGATCCCCGACCTGAAACTCTAAGGGCTTTCGCCGTCTATCAGTGTAGCTCTTTTATCGGTCGCGCGATGCTTGTAGTCGAGCTCTGATTTGGACTATCTTTTCTGTGGTTTCACGTATGATCTCCGGTCCCGTTAACATCTTGTCTGATGCCAGTTCCCTCGCTAGCTGGGTGTCGCCCACCTCAGCCCAACACAACGGTGATCTACACTTACGTCCATATAGCGCTTCGAAAAGAGCGACTTTGATGCTCGAATGGTAACTATTGTTATACGAGAATTCAACTAAGGGTAAGTAGGTATCCCAGGAATTCCCAAAGTCTATCACGCATGCGCGAAGCATGACTTCGAGCGTCTGAATGGTTCGTTCGCTTTGACCATCCGTATGTGGGTGATAAGCAGTGCTCATGTCGAGATGGGTTCCCAGTGCTTTCTGAAGTGATTGCCAGAAACGTGAAGTGAACCTACTATCTCTATCCGATATGATAGACACAAGTACTCCGTGAAGCCTCACAATTTCTCGAATGTATATTCATGTCAGTCTCTCCATCTTGTAGGATTCTTTTATTGGCAGGAAATGAGCAGATTTCGTCACTCGGTCAACTATTACCCATATAGTGTCCAATCCATCTGACGTCTTGGGTAGCTTGGTCACAAAATCCATAGAAATCCCTTCCCATTTCCACTCGGGAATTACTAGTTGCTGTAATAACCCCGAGGGCTTCTGGTATTCCACCTTTACCTTGGCGCAAGTAAGGCATTTGCTGACATAGGTGGCAATTTCTGCCTTCATGTTAGGCCACTAATAATGTTGTTTAAAATCCAAGTACATTTTGTCCAAACCCGGATGGATGGAGTATCGCGTCTTGTGAACTTCACTCATAACTACCTCCCTAAATCCTCCAAATTTAGGGACCCAAATACGGTTCATGAAATAGTATACTCCACCTTCTTTCACCTCTAGATTCTTCTCCATTCCGCGTAACGCTTCACTTGTTTTGTTTTCCACCTTCATGGCGTCTGACTGGGTTGCCCTGATCTGAGTGGTTTGGTGAGATTGGATGCTTATTGAGAGAGTTTTCACACGACAATTAGAGTACTCTTTCCGGCTCAAGGAATCAGCTACCAGATTTGCCTTGCCTGGGTGGTACTTGATTTCACACTCATAATCGTTTAATAGTTCAACCCATCTTCGTTGCCTCATATTCAGCTCTTTTTGATTCAAGATATGCTGGAGACTCTTGTGGTCCGTGAAGATGGTGCACTTCGTACCATAAAGTTAATGCCTCCAAATCTTCAGGGCGAAGACCACTGCTCCCAACTCTAGATCGTGAGTTGTGTAATTCACTTTGTGTGTCTTGACGCTGCATGAGAACGCAACCTAAACCCTGGTTTGAAGCATCACAGAAGACTACGAAAACTTCCGTTCCCTCTGGTAGTGATAGTACCAGGGCACTGCAGAGTGCTCGCTTCAGAGTTCGGAATGCAACTTCTTGTTTGTCCATCCATTTGAATGGTACGCCCTTTTGTGTAAGCGAGGTAAGTGGCTTGGCGATCTTAGAGAAGTTTTAAATGAATCTCCTGTAGTAACCTGCTAGTCCTAAGAATTGGCGAATTTATGTGGGTGTTGTCGGGACTGCCCATCCTTCGATGGCTTTGACCTTAGAAGGATCCACATGTATTCCTTCCTAACTAACAATATGACCCAAAAAGTTCACGCTACGGAGCCAGAACTCACACTTGGAGAGTTTTGCGTATAGCTTCTCAGTTCGAAGGGTTTCTAGGATTTGTCGGAGATGTTGGCCATGCTCTTCTTCGCTTCGGGAATAGACTAGAATGTCGTCAATGAAAACAATAACAAAGTTATCGAGGAATGGTCAGCAGATTCGATTCATTAGGTCCATGAATACGGTAGGGGCATTCATTAGACTGAAGGGCATTACGAAAAATTCATAATGTCCGTAACGAGTTCGGAAAGCAGTTTTAGGAATATCCTCTTCCCGGACCATGAGTTGATGGTATCCAGATCGTAGATATATCTTAGAGAAGTAACTGGCTCCTTGGAGATGGTCAAATAGATCGTCGATTCGTGGGAGTGGATAGCGATTTTTGACAGTGAGCTTGTTTAGTTCTCTGTAATCAATGCATATCCTAAAAGATCCGTCTTTCTTCTTGACAAAAGGGGACTGGGGCTCCCCATGGCGAGAAGTTGGGTCAGATGAATCCTTTGCCCAGGATTTAACTGAGTTGGCTGGACAATTCCTTAATCTCAGCAGGAGCTAATCGGTAAGGCGATTTAGCGATGGGAGTAGCTCTTGGAACAAGATCAATTCGAAATTCAACTTCTCTCTCTGGGGGTACTCCAGGAAGATCTTCAGGAAATATGTCTGGGAATTCACATGCTACAGGAATGTCTCGAACATTAACCTCTTCCTTGGTTTTATCCATAATATGCGCTAGGAACGTCAAATCGTTCTTTCGCAGATGCTTTTGTGCCTGGACGCATGAGATGAGACGAAGGTTCGTGCTAGGTTTGTCTCCGTAAATAACTAGGGTTTCATGATTTGGAAGGTGAAGGCAAACGGCCTTCTCGTGACACATAATTTCAGCATGGTGGGGGTGTAACCAGTCCATGCCAATAATCACATCAAAACTCCTAATGGAAACAGGCATTAAGTCTGTTTAGAAGACGTGTTGATTTAGAGTTAGGGTACATCCGGTGTAGACTTCCCCAGTGGATTCGATTTTCCCATTGGCCATTTCCACCATAAAGATTTCATTGAGCTTCTGGGGTTGTTGTTTTAACAAATGTTTAAACTTATTGCTCACAAAACTTCGTTCTGCTCTGGTATCAAATAGGATGCATGCATAAGTGTGGTTTAGGAGGAATGTACCAGTAACAACAGCGAGATCCTGAATCGCTTCTCCCTGACCCATGGTCAGCACCTTTCCTGTTCCTCCATTTCCAGGATTGCTGTTGTTGGGGCAGTTTCGACGGAAATTCCCAGTCCTTCCACATCCATAGCAGGTGTGGCTAGGTCCTGCATTGTTGTCTCCATTGTTGGTGTTGTTGTTGTTGCGGTTATTGTTGTTGTTGTTTCCCTGTTGTTGGTTCTGAGGAGGGTAGGTCCTGCAATACCTTATCGTGTGCCCCTTCCGATTGCAACTGGTGCACTGCATCTCTCTGCATTCTCCATTGTGATGGAGTCCGCACTTGTTGCACTTAGGAAGATTACCGGAATAAGGTCTAGGAGCACCTGGAGCAGCTGAGGCTAGAGCATGTGGTGTGGATGGAAATTGAGTGGTCGCAGCATTAACTGCCACTGTTTGCTGCTTCTTGGACGATTCGGAGCCTTGACGTCCCTTCCTCTTGTTTTTCTTTCCCTTTTTACTATCATTTTCCTTCTTAACCTCAGTCTCCACTGGCTTCTCACCCTTCTTGTTGTTGTGGTCATACAGCTTCTTGGCCAATCTCTTGGCACTGTCGAAAGTTTCAGGATTTGCAGCTATCACGTTTCCTTGGATCGGGGAGGTTAGTCCCCAGGTGAATCGCTCGATCTTCTTACCTCCTGAGGTGATCATGCCAGGGCACAGCAGAGTCAATTCGCTAAACCTTGATATGTATGCATCTATATCAGCGTTTCAGACAGTGAGATTCCACAGCTCTTGTTCCATTTTCTGAATTTCACCTCGAGGGCAATACTCGGCCATCAACATTTCTTTCATCTCTGTCCATGGCATGGAATTTGCTACGGAAAGTGTCATGGCTTCCACGTGTTCGTTCCACGAGCGCTTGGTCAATGAAGTGCATGCGGCAAACTTCACCTTCATCTCCTCAGGGCAATCGCATATCTCGAATACCGATTCCACCTTCTCGATCCATCGTTTCAGGGTGATCATTCCTCCAGTGTCGTTAAAGGTTCGTGGTTTGGCGTTGGTGAAGTCTTTTTAGGAACATGTTTTGGTGGGTCCTTGATTCATCCCGTTGTTCGAACTTCCGGACCCTTGTCCGTTGACTCCTCCATTGTTCCCTTGGTGAATTTGTGCCATCACTGTGGTGACCGCAGCAGATACAGCTGCTTGGAATGCATCTGAGTCGACTTCCGGTGGGGTTGGCCCAGGGTTTCCGCGAGGGGGTCGTTAAGGCATCTTTTTGTCATGAAACGGAAAGATGTTGATTGTCTGTGGCTTTTGTGAGGTTGTGATCCTATAAACTAGGTGTGTGGCACAAACTTAGGTAATTCTACAATTTAGCATACAATCATGGATACGTAACACATAGCAGATTATAACGTCACAGTAAAACGTGAAAAATCTTTCATTACTATTACCCACACTTTGATACATGAAAATTTTGCTCGAAAGAGCATACATAAGCGGTACTAGTTTGACAGCATAACGGCTCTATGAGTAGTGTAGTCACTCAAACATAGAGTCGAGGTACATAGCATAGATCCTAATGACATAGTACTAAAAACTGATACGGCTAATCCTAATCGCGGTGAGATGTGCCCAGGGGTGGTGCTGAGGAAGTGGATGCTCCCTAAAGACGAGCCACCTGTAGTTCTGTGTCTTGGAGTCGGGACTCCCACCTCACCTGCCTCATGTGGAACTCTCAAAGGATGTCTCGTGTCTCCTGCTCTGCATGCTCGACCCTAGTCCACATCTGACGTACCTGGTCGACAGTACCCTGACCTAGGTCGCCTGTGTTCCGTAATCGTCTCACCATGACCGGAAGGGCTCGATCGGCCGGTCCTCCGTCCCTCAGGTCAAAGAACTCGCGTGACATGCTGAATGGGGGTCGGTGTCCCTGCTGCCTACTCCATCTCCAAAGATCAATACCCCAGGGGGTGTAGGACCAGTGGGGCCCACCCGGTAAGCGGGCACCCTAATCGGATAAGGGGGGTTGATGACTTCAGACTCCGCGTCCGAATCACCCCCTTCATTGTCGGTGGGTTCCACCTCGAGGCTTCCTTCATCTTCTTCCTCCTCCTGTTCTTCTACTGGTTCGGCAGATTCGCCCTCGACTTTTGCCTCCGGTTCCCCGTCAGATTCTTCCTCGGGCTCTTCGTCCAACCATCCGTTATTCCCATGGTATGGGAAATAAGGATCCCCGGGGTGGTCAAAACCAACTATGTTGTCTGCGAGAGTGTATAATTATGCTAATATCATACCTATGCCGCTTTAGTTGTTAAATATACTGAATTGGTGTTCTCTTCTTGGGGGGATAAAGGGGTATGTTTTTAGGTTCCCTAGCTATCACGATTTCCTCAGGACATGTGATAGTTGTACCTTGGAGGGAATGTAGTTGATCAGGCTATATGCACACCTTGATACGACTAAGAACAGTCATGGCTTAACCGAGATACTAGCATTATCTTGTTTGGTTCGGTATTATGTTCTTTTTCCTAATATAAGCAAGGGTGTTTTTATTGTTATGTTTTACTTGTTTTGTTCAGAGTTGTGTTAGTCCCTCTTTTTGGTTTATAGTTGCATATCAATGTGTGGTTAGATATGTTAGTTCACTATAAACAGAGCTCTGATACCAACCTGTCACACCCCCGAACCAGACGGTGAAATGTCCGAGGGCTCTTGTGACTTAAATTGAATACCATCACAATGATTATACATGAATCATAACATCATTCATCACCATGCATTGAAATAATATAATTGATATTGTTTACATCCATTATATTGTTTTAGTCATTACAATTTCATAACATAAACCGTTCGATAGATAATCTAAGCAAAACACCATGACATAACTTGATACTTATTCTTCGGCTTACCTGTTACCTGAGAATACAAGTTATTTTCAAAAACGTCAACATATGAAATGTTGGTGAGTTCAAAAGTAATGTTGTAGTAAAATGATTTGGTGTAGTTTGTAAACCCAGAAAATCCGATATTTTCTGAAAAAGGTATTTGTTTAAAAAAATGTGAAGATCAGTAAATATGCTTGTTGATTTTTAAAACATGTATAGTTGTTGAACTTTGTATACATCACACAAGTGAAAATGTTGAACTTTCAAGGAAAACCCGATGTTTTCCCAATATGTAAAATACGTGACTTGTTTATTGTTATACCGATACGTCAAATGTTTTTGATTACCCGGGTGGCGTTAGATTAATTAGGGTTTGTAAGTTGTTATAATCACGCATTAGGAAAATGACTAGTTTATAACTACAGATTATGAACGATCCGTAAAGGCATCGGCTGTTACTACTCACTTAATCCCCCCACCCTGATTACTATTGTTTATCGTCCTAAATCTGTTTACTTTGTTTTCTCATAGCCCAACAATCGAGGAGAAAGGAGGGTACGAAGCCCCCTTTATTACCAGGAGTTATTCAAGGCTATCGGGAATACGAAAGACACTTGGCCCAACTCGCATTTGACTTCTCGACCTCACTAGCAATACTAATGGGCCATTAGGGCCCAATAACACATTATAGCTATTGAAAGTCCTTTTACGTGGAATTGGGTCATAGAAGGCCCAATATCACGTAAGCATAATCCCTTTGGGCCCAAAGTTCATGTTGATGGGCTAGCAAGGCCCAACAAGAAAGATTTGAAACTTTCAAGTCCAAAGTTTGTATGTTGACTCATCGCAGTTATCGTGTGATTAACAAATTACTTTGGTTTAACGATTTTGTGTTGTTATCGATTCGAGACCGAATCAATTTGTTTGGTAACGATATGTATTATTGAGAGTGTATTTGTTTTCCATTTTCGTCGGTAATTTTGTGGATCTTGTATTTTAATTTGATTGTTTGTAAGTAGAGTTTGACACTTTTCATTACTCTTCCTTTTATAAAAATAATACTTTTGGTCCTTTTATATAAAAGAATTTCATTTTTAGTCCTTAAAACACTTTTCTTGACACTTTTGTATGATTTGTTTGATGAAAACATGATTTTTCCCAAAAGTTTAATTTAATTAACAGCTTCAACCCCTCTAGAATAGTGGTTCTCGGTTAAGGACCCATTTTTCACAAGTTTTACAATTTTGGCACAAAATCTAAAAAGTTTGCATTTTTAGTCCTTTTTGATAATAAAAAGCATTTTTGAACCTTATAAACATTTTATTATGCTAATTGCTCCCTGTTTTACAGAAAATTTCATTTCCAGCCCCTCAACTTGTAAAATTTCACACTTTGGGGCTTATTGGGCCGAAAAGCCCAAAATTAGCCCATTAGATTAAATTTTACATTTTATGTCCTTAGAAATTTCTAAAAATCAGGAAAATATTTATGGAAACTGTTTTGGACCCTCTTATCCTTCAAGAACCATGACTTGTTGATTTTTATCCCAAGTTTGTATTTTTGACAATTTAAGCCCAAAAATGGGTTTTATGTTCAAGTATGTTTATTCTAACCTTATAAACTATTTTTCTTCACTTGATTAGTGTAAAATAGCTTAAGTTATGTTTTTTTCCTTCCTCATGTCTTAGATCTCGGTTATTACACACTTTTTGATAACATATTTATCACAAAACACATGATATCACACACACACACACATGCATCAAATCACACATAGCAAACATTTACACATAGATCTACACACTTTCTTGTATTCTCCCCCATAAAACTCATAAAAACTGAAAAGAAGGGGGCATGAAACTCACCTTGAGTTGTGGATCGGTTTTGAAGAAGATTTGGAGAAGTTTGGTGCTATTTTCGGCCCTATCAAGTTCCTTAGATGGATCTCGAACTTAGATGCTTCTAAAGTGCAAGATCATGGGTTTGAATGAATTAAGAGATGATTCTTGAATGAAAGGAAATAGCTAGATTATGGATCTAACATCAACTTACCTTAGATGATGTGTTTGTGGGTTAAATCTCCTTGAAAGCTTCCTTAATCTCGAAAATATGGAGAGGAGTGGAGAGAGTTTTCTTGAGAGAATTGTGAGTGAAATGTGTGTGTGTGTGTATGCTTGGATTCGGCCGAGAGCAAGAGAGAGGGGAGAGAAGAGAGATTTTTGAGTTGATTTGCATGAAAACATGAGATGGTGCATGGGAAACTTATGGATAAATGTGAGGTGGCATAGGAAAACTCAACACTCCTTCTTTGGTTGGGCTTGGGCCGAGAATGGACAGAAAAAAGGAAAGGATTAGGCCCTTAAATGCCTAAGTCCAGATCATAGATAATTTAGATAACTATTGGCCAAAAATAAATCAAGAAATGATTTTTATGGCCCATTAGGGCTAATTAGGTAAGTTATGGCCCAATGAGGTGCATTAAGGTATTTTATTTCATTCTAGGCCCAATATAGCCCAAAATATTAAAATAAATGAAAGTGGGTCTAATTTGAGCTCATTCAAGAGTTCTAAGCCCAAGATTGTCCAATTGAAAGCTTATTGGCCCATTGGGCCCAATAAGGAAATCCTAGTCCAAAATGGACCTAAACAAGGATTTATAGGGTTCCCAATTATTTGTTGACTATTTGCAGTGCATGTATGATGTGTTTGATTGAGATTTGGTTGTTAATGAATAAGTATCTTACATGCTTTCCCATTGTTGGTTTACATTTGTTATCGTTGTTCAATGTTTACAAGGCTTCAAATTCCTAGTTGTGACATATCCGCTAGATTGTGATCCGTTCCAGCTGTAAACCACTGGATGACATGATTGCTAGGGCTCATGAGAGATAGATTGATTTAGAGATGGAGAAGAAGAGGAAGCTAGAGGCGGCATCTGGCTTTGGGAGTTCGGGCAAAAAACCCAAGGTATCCGATCATAGATCCAGAGGATAGTAGAGCCACCGTCGGTGTGGCAAGTGTGGGAGATTGCATGATGGGGCGTGCAAGGCAGGTAGTGTCGGTTGCTACAAGTGCGGCCGGACCAGGGATATGAGTAGAGATTGTACAGCTACTACCACCACCATAACATCTTATCTGATGTGCTTCCATTTCAATCAGAGGGGACATAATTCCTAGTGTCGGAGTTTGACAGCACTAGTGAAGGTGGTAGCACCTGCCCCTGCAATATTGAGGATTACAAATGGTTGTCAGCGCCGGAGCGAGGCGCCAGTGGCGAAGAGTAGAGCTTTTCATATGACAACAGAGGAGGCGCGAGCGACTCCTGATGTAGTGACGGGTATGTATCTTCCTTTCATTTCATTATTTGTTATGAATTGTTTCTTATGGTTATATGTTTTATATAGGGTCGTTCTTAGTGAATGGCATTTCAGCTACAGTCTTGTTTGATTCGGGGGCTACCCGATTATTTGTTTCGCTTGGCTTAGCAAGAGGTTAAGCAGAGCTCCGAAGGAGCTGGATTGTCCACTTGAGTTTGAGATAGCTGATGACAGGACCGTCAGGGTCGCGAGAGTGCATAAGGGGTGTTCGCTTCGGTTATTCGATGAGCAGTTTTCGGTAGACCTGGTTCCTATTCCTCTGCGAGGGAACAAGGTTATAGTAGGCATGGATTGGCTGAGCCCCAATGGAGCAGTGATTGATTGTGAACTCCAGTTAGTGAGGGTTCGCACTCCCATTGGGGGAGAGTTAGTGATACAGGGAAAGAGGCCACAACGCGGACAAGTTCTTTGTTCAGCAACGAGATCGTGGTGCTACTTTCAGCAGGGTTGCACGGGGTTCATCGCCTATGTTTTATATGCCCGAGAGAAGGGCAATGCGACAATCGATGATGTACTGGTAGTGCGAGACTACCCAGACATATTACCGGAGGATTTGCCTGGGATACCTCCGGAGAGACAGGTTGAGTTCAAGATTGATTTGGTTCTTGGTGCGGCTCCAGTAGCCAAGGCATTGTATCGGTTGGCTCCTTGAGAGATGCAGGAGTTGTCTATGCAGTTGCAGGAGCTGCTAGACAAGGGTTTTATCAGGCCGAGCAGTTCACCTTAGGGGGCCCCGATCATGTTTGTGAAGAAGAAGGATAGGTCGTACTGTATGTGCATATACTACCGGGAGTTGAATAAGGTGACGGTGAAGAATTGTTACCCACTTCCGAGGATAGACGACTTATTTAATTAGCTTTAGGGTGCATCTTGGTTCTCAAAGATTGATTTGTGCTCAGGGTATAATCAGATGTGGGTTAGAGGTGAAGATGTGCAGAAGCCTACTTTTAGGACCTGCTATGGTCATTATGAGTTTGTGGTGATGCCGTTTGGGCTCACAAACGCTCTAGCTACATTCATGGATCTCATGAACCGCGTATGCAGGCCTATGTTGGATCAGTCTGTGATAGTGTTTATCGACGACATCTTGGTCTATCCAAGACTCAGGAGTAGCATGAGGAGCACCTGAGGGAGGTGCTAGAGACTTTGAGGAGGGAGAGACTTTTCGTGAAGTTCTCCAAGTGTTTGTTCTGGTTGCACGAAGTGCAGTTCCTTGGGCACCTCATCAACCAGAAGTGAATACTAGTAGATCCGGACAAGATAGAGGCCGTGATGCAGTGGGAGATCTCGAGGTCTCCATCTGAGATTCAGAGCTTCCTAGGGTTGGTAGGATACTATAGGAGATTCTTCCAAGATTTCTCCAAGATAGCAGTTCCGCTCACTCGATTGACTAGGAAGTCAGTAGTGTTTCGCTGGGGGCCTGAGCAACATGCAACATTTGAGACCCTCAGACAGCGATTATGTGAGGCACCAATTCTTACCCTGCTAGAGGGAGTGGATGAATTTGTAGTCTATTGTGATGCTTCATTCACAGGGATGGGAGCAGTGTTGATGCAATGAAAGCATGTGATAGCTAATGCCTCTAGACAATTGAAGCCTCACGAGGATAACTATCCGACACACGATTAGAGCTGGGGGTAATGGTGTTTTACATCAAAATTTGGAGACATTACCTCTATGGGGTCCGTTGTACCATTTACACTGATCACAAAAGTTTGAGGTACCTCATGGATCAACCAAATTTGAACATGAGGCAGCGCCGATGGTTAGATGTGGTAAAGGATTATGACTGTGATATCCTTTATCATCCAGTTAAGGCCAACATAGTGGACGACACCCTGAGCCGTAAGGCGGTAGCAGCCCCGATTAGGGATATTTGTTTGAGGATGACAATGATTACTCCCTTGTTGGAGCAGATTAGAGAGGCATAGCTTGAGGGCCTGAAGGAGGAGAGGAAGAAGTGTGAGAGGATTGTGGACCGAGTAGCTTCCTTTGACAATGATAATCGAGGATTGTTGACCCTTCATGGGAGAGTATGTGTACCATACTGGGGCGGAGTATGGAAGGTGTCGATGGACGAGGCTCATAAGTCTCGCTTCTCCATCCACCCAGGGGCGACGAAGATGTACAAAGATCTTTGACTCGATTATTGGTCGCCCTGCATGAAGCGGGACGTAGCTTGGTACGTGGAGAGATGCTTGACCTACAGGAAGGTCAAGGCGGAGAACTAGAGGCCCCAAGGCAAGATGAAACCATTAGACATTCTCGTATGGAAATGGGAGGATATCACTATGGATTTCATCACTAAGCTTCCCAGGACCGCATGTGGAGTTGATTCGATTTGGGTCATAGTGGATCAGCTAACCAAGAGCGCCATTTCATACCGATCCAGGAGAGTATATCGGCTGAGAAGCTAGCCGATATTTATGTGCGCGAGGTAGTGGCACGACATGGAATGCCTGTATCATTAGTATCAGATCGAGACATCCATTTCACTTCCAAGTTTTCAAAGAGGTTTCATGATAGGATGTAGACTCGTCTTCATTTTAGCACTGCTTTCCACCCCCAGACGGACGGGCAGAGCAACAGGGCGATTCAGACTCTTAAGAACATGCTTCGGGCATGTGTCCTAGATTTCGGTGGCAGTTGGGATACGTATCTTCCATTAGCAGAATTTTCATATAACAACAGTTACCACTCTAGTATTGACCGCCCTCCTTTCGAGATGCCCTACATGAGGAAGTGTCGGACCCCAATTTGATGGGGCGAGGTCGGGCAGCGAGTCATCCGGAGCACTGAGGTGGTGCTCAAGACCACAAAGTTGATCTAGCAGGTCCGCAGCAGACTACAGACTGTGCAGAGCCGGCAGAAGAGTTACGTCGATAGGAGGTATTCAGACTTGGAGATTCAGGTAGGCAATATGGTTCTCCTAAAGAGGGGTAAGTTCGGCCCCAGGTTCATTGGTCCCTTTAGGGTTTTGGCCCAGGTGGGTCGGGTTGCTTACTGATTGGATCTCTGAGCAGAGCTTAGCCAGATCCACGACACCTTCCACATTTCTCAATTGTGGAAGTGTTTGGTGGATAAGTCAGTAGTAGTACCATTGGAAGATATTCAGGTTGACAGCAACCTGAATTATATCGAGAGACCAATTGCGATCATAGATCAGATGACGAAGACCTTGAGGAACAACGTGGTTCAGTTAGTGAAGGTGTAGTTCCAGCACCGAAAGGGTTCATAGTGGACGTGGGAGACCGAGGAGGAGATGAGGGAGCATTATCTAGAGTTATTTTCAGATTCAGCAGCAGCATACTTTGAGGATGAAGTCTAAGATAAGTGGGGAGAGTTGTAATGCCCGATTCCTGGTATGTGATTTAAATAAAGTAATTTTCATTTCTTAAAGGGTACTCGACGAGTCAGTACCCTGACTCGTCGAGTAGCGACGTGATTTGCATGTGGTTTAAGTGGGCGACTCGACGAGTCCATATTCTTGGACTCGGCGAGTCTTCTAGTCTGGATGAGACCCTAATTTCAAGGGTTTTCACCCTATTTAAACAACTCTATGCGCCCAAAATCAGCCTCCATCACCCTCAAAACATCCCTTACTAAACCTTAGCCTTCCTTTAAGCATTCTTTGAGTATATATCATCTTCTGAAGGATTTTGGGGTTTAGAAGAAGAGAGGAGATGGGTTTTCAAGAAAAGCAAAGAGCATCCAAGCTTCTTGTGTCATTCCAGTTCCCATTGAGGTATAAAGCTCGAATCTTTGCTTGTTATCATGTACATCTCCTTAAAACCTTGCTAGTGTTATATTTTTGAGCCATTTCTAGACATTGATGTCGGCCTAAGAGTAGTTATGATGAATGGGCTTCAGATCTAAGCATTTCAGAACTCCTTAAGCTCAAGGTTGCCACCTTTATTGAGCTAAATTCCCATTCCAAGCCTAGATCTCCTTTTTTAGTTCTTCATTGGGCATTTGAACTTCTTATGAGCATGCATGCATGTAAAGTAAGAAAATTTACGTGTGAAACCAGTCCTAGGAACCCAGATCTATAAATTGGATGCACTGGAATCGAGAAAAATCGACTGTATAGAAATGGCATGCTTGGGACTCGCGAGTTGTTCTTCAAACTCAACGAGTCGAGTCGCGAGTCCTCGATTTTTCCCCGTTTGATATTTTAGGGTGAATTAATGAGTGGGAATGGACTCTATGAGTTAGAGCTCAGATCTAGTAATGGAGGGACTCTGCGAGTCCGGTCAACTGAAAGTTGACTTTGACCAGGAAGTTGACTTTGACCAGGGGTAAATTAGTTATTTTACCCTGAGAGCAGTTATCAGTACCTGATCTAGTGTTTTTGGGATTTGTATCTGGAAAGTTCCGGAGCAGTAGTCAGCCAGTTTCAGATTTAGCATCTCAGCAGCCAGTGTTACAAGGTGAGTTTCCTTCCAGTTGGAACGGGTCTACGACCATAATGCCGACACATCTAGTTAGCAGTAGTTCCAGACTTTGGTCCGATGCAGTAGTTCAGTGTGCTTGATGTCTTTGTGATTCAAGCATGTCTATGTGTTATGTGTTTCAGACTTCGGTCTGATGCAGTATGCAGTATACATGTTTATGCTAGTAGTTATGATTATGATATGCTAAGTTCAGTCAGTTTCTGGACTTTGGTCTGATGCAGTTTCCGAACTTCGGTTCGATGCAGAGGGCAAGGCCCTGGTTAGTTCCGGACTTCAGTCCGATGCAGTTTCCAAACTTCGGTCCAATGCAAAGGGTAAGGCCCTGGTTAGTTTCGGACTTCAGTCCGATGCAGTTTCCAGACTAAGGTCCGATGTAGTTTCTGGACTTCGGTCCGATGCAGTTTCCGGATTTCGATCCGATGCAGTGAGCAAGGCCCAATAGGTGCTTTATGTGTTATTGTATGGTATGTGGTAGTTTGGGGGAGCTCACTAAGCTTTGTGCTTACAGTTTCAGTTTTGGTTTCAGGTACTTCCACTAGCAAGGGGAAGAGCTCAGGTTGATGGCATGGCACACACCACAGTTGCAGTTTTATTGGGAGTTTTATTCATATATTTTGATATGATATTGACTTCAGTTTTGAATTGATACATTTACTATGGCATTTTGAGACATACGATTCATGGTTTTATTATATAACATTTGATGTTATGGTTTTTAGTAATATTATAACAAAAAATTTTGGGTTGTATTTTTCGGGCGTTACAAGTTGATATCAGAGCCTTGGTTTGAGGGATTCGGACACGCTTTCGAGTGTGTCTGAACTCAAACTAAGGAAATGGTAAAAGATTTTCAAAAGAGAAACATTTTCGAAAAGAATTTTTGAAAAAGAACTTAGAAAGAAAAGGAGTTTTCTTAAAAAGAGAAAAGGGTGTAGTGCATCCGATCAACCGAGCTCAAGTAAGTACTCCCAAATTACCCATACAAGGTTATGTTATGATTATCAGTTTCAGTTTTAGTAGAACAACATGCTAGAATAGGAATAAGGATCTAGGAATGACGCCTTATGTGCTTGCTATATGTGTTTCAGCTTTATGAGAATTGCATGCTAGTATTGAGTAGACAGTAGTAGGATAGCCTGTTTAGGTTATGCTTGATGGTATGAGCTTAAAATTGTATGCTAGTACAGTTTCTGGTTAAGAGAATTGATTTCCTTGAGTAGTTCATGTGTCTGAATGTTGCTTGCTTTGTGCTTTGTAGGACTCTAAGTGATGAGAGTTAGCCATTAGGTGAATACGTCACGTCACATGTGATCAGGGTTGAATAATCTTAGAGTGCTGGATTTGGCCCGATTGCACAGCTCTTGTGTGAGTCTAACCGTTGTAGGGACGAGTCTTTTACTCGAACGATTATCTGAGCCTCATCACATGTGATGGTATTCAGGTGATGGCTAATTGGCATTACAAGGAGGCCTTCAGCAGCTGAGGACTGGTTTAGGTCAGAGTTTTCCCTAGGGTAAGCCTAGGATGAGAGTAGTAGATATCAGTAGTAGTAAAGGTGACTTGGTGGAGTCATGGAAATTCTTGAGGAAGGTACAGATAGATGTGGAAGGTAGTATGGGCCCGTACTACTAAAAGCAGAGGATCCGTACTTGAATCAAGGACGGCCGAGGCAAGAGCAGGAAACCTGTAGTAGTAGCGATCTCTCGAGATATATCAGTGTTTCTGACGTTTGATATGATGTGTTTTCAGAATGGTGGTTTTACGCCCTAGACCAGCAGGCGGTAGTACAGGTGCCGGTGAGGGATCAGGATCAGGCTTGGGGGCCGAGCATTTGGATGAGCAGACGATGGAGTTTCTATTTCCAGAGATTACTTGTATCATACTTGAGCAGACTCTTGTGATCTTTGGTTCGATCAAGAAGGGTATTTTGGAGCTGATGGATGAGAGGTTGAGCACATTTTGTGCTGAGGTGGCGACCATGATGGGGTCTCGCACACTCACTTTCAGGGAGTTCAGAGCTTGTGGAGCTCCTGACTATCATGGGGCGCAAGATCCCATTGCAAGCACTAGATGGTTGGCAAATGTCACCAACGCATTCCGCACCAGCAGATGTCCCGAGGGGGACAATGTCAGACTGGCATCCTATCTTCTAAAGGGCAGGGCACACGATTGGTGGGAGGAGATTAGGTATGTCATCGGGGATGACGCAGCACTTGATGCGATGACTTGGGTTGATTTTACTACCACGTTCATAGCCAAATTTGCACCGGTTATTGAGGTGCAACAGTTAGCCAGGGAGTTTCAGGATCTCACCCAAACTATAGAGACAATGGTGGAGATTACTGCCAAGTTCAGGGAGAGGGCTCTTCTTGTTCCTCAGTACACAGCTTATGAGGTATGTCGTATATGTGTTTATGCTAGTAGTTATGATTATGCTATGCTATGTTCAGTCAGTTTCCGGACTTATGTACGAAGCAGAGGGCAAGGCCCTAGTTGGTTCCAGACTTCGGTCCGACGCTGTTTCTGGACTTCGGTCCAATGCGGAGGGAAAGGCCCTGGTTAGTTCCGGACTTCAGTCCGATGCAGTTTCCGGACATTGGTTCGATGCAGTTTTCGGACTTCGGTCCGATGCAATTTCCGGATTTCGATCTGATGCAGTCGGCAAGGCCCAATATGTGCTTTTATGTGTTATTGTATGGTATGTGGTAGTTTGGGGGAGCTCACTTATCTTTGTGCTTACAGTTTCAGTTTTGGTTTCAGGTACTTTTGCTAGGAAGGGGAAGAGCTCGGGTTGATGGCATGGCACACACCACAGTTGCAGTTTTATCCTGGGAGTTTTATTCAGATATTTTGATATGATATTGACTTCAGTTTTGAATTGATACATTTACTATGGCATTTTGAGACAAAAAATTTTATGGTTTTATTATATAACATTTGATGTTATGGTTTTTAGTAAATATTGAAACAAAAAATTTTGGGTTGTATTTTTCGGACGTTACACTATCTCATTGTAACTATAATATGCATGAATTCATTAGAGTTTGTAGAAACCCTCATAGAGTCTTGAAAGTTTGATGAGCGCTAAGAGTCCAACATAGAAATCCTATTTTGTAGTTGCACCTAAGGCACTCACATCAGCAACATCCAACAACAACCCGTGCAATGAAAACCATGAACGAAGGCTCCAAAATTTGTAATTATTGGAAATAGAATCACCACGTCATGGCCATGAAGCCAACACAAAGTGGGAACTGGAATATGGGTGATTACGGGAATTGAAGAGAGTTAGTAGGATTTCTCATAGGTTTTTGAGAAAACTCATCCTAAAATCTGTCCAGAGAGCCTTCTATTTATAGCGAAGGAAATAAAACCCTAAAAGATAAATATATAGTCACCTTATAATTATCCATATAGTCTATAATTATTTAACTACTTAAATTATCTTCTTTTTTCCTCCAGAACATTTTTGGAGCTTCTAGATTTCATTTAATTAATTAAAGACTATTAATTAATTAACAAATCAAGTTCCTATAATTTTCCCATGTTATTTAATGCTTATTTTTATCCTTGCATGTAACCCAAAAGAACCATACTATTAATAGTAATATTACCAAAGTTTGTAATTGTGTTGTAACGATGGGCACCATTCTCCGTCACTACTACTTGCATAAGTTATAAGGAATATATGGTCTAAATATTCACTACTAGCAATTAGAGAGTAGACAACCAAATATACTTGCCATACTCATAACATAGAGTCATGATATAGCCCTTAAATAAGTTATTATATATTCCTTTGTTCTTCAAGATATTTATATGAATGTGAGACATGGGTATAGTCAATCTCAAACATTCAAGATTTTGTTTCCTAAAAAAATTCTCTAGTGTCAACTAAAACAAACTGCATAATTGATCTATTAATTTATTCTGAATACAAGCATGCATTTTAATGTTAACACCAAATCATCGAGGGGCACAAAGATATTGAATCCAACTACTTAAAGAAGAAGTGAACAAATAAACTTTGAGTACATAGATTCCACCTACTCCTCATGTCATATCAATTCAAACCCTGTATGATTTCCACTTATGAACAATATTGGGGAGAAACCAAGACATAACAGATTATAGGAGAAAATCTCATGCATCTTCATTTAAAGAATATATGATACTACCATCTTAGAATTGCTTGAGAAAGAATCCATGAAGTAATCTCTAAGTATGGGTTACTCCAATACCTTAAAATCTCTATTTAAATTACTCATGAGTATTGGTCGCAGACTTTGCTATGTTCATCCCCATGAACAATCTACCAATGCTCCATGACAATCTTAAATCACTACTTACTTCTAAGAGTTGGAGCCATTATGGAAGTTCGAATAAATTAATATTCTATATGTAGTTCTAAACATGCAAAAGTGGTACACAATAATAGTCTAAATGAGATGATTGATCTCCATTAAATATTAATTAAGTTTTCAACATAGTAATCGCCATATCAAATAATGTCCACAAATGCATCAATTCCTAAATTAAAGCAAACTAAAATAAGTTACTCAAGCTAATAAAAATGCAAATTTATTGTCATTATATCTTAATGAGGTTATTAACCTTGGTTAGAACATTAGTTTGAAGGAATGAATCAACAATATTCTCTTTAGTTGACTATGATGTCGTCACAATTTTGAACGTACTTACTGAGTATTTACATTTCATCTTATGTGACTTGGGATTTATACTCGAGGTAAAGTCACATTTTAGTCATAAGAAACTTCAAGAGAACCATCAATGATTGAATATTATATTAGGGTTACTAATGAATTTCTTTTACTCACATAGTTTGTCTCTCTAATTTAACTAACTGCAATATACTCTAAGATTATTATCAAATCCACTTTGGTGTATTACTTAGTACTATTCCAAGCTAATACAATATTATTTATTAAGAGCTTGAACTTTGAATGATAAACGAAAATGTCTATGTTAGTAAGGAACTCACCATCAATGTAACTCTTTCATTGATATCTTCCATACTAGCTAATTTATCTCTTTCGTCCTTTTAGGATTCTAATGAATATTATTGATTCTTGATTCTTTGATTAAATCCAAAAATGATCTTATACGACTTTTCATGCATAAGGCATATGAGTCATTATATGTACTAACACGAGCTCTTTAAGAATTATGTATTTCAATATTCCCCAATATTCCAAGTATCTGGGTTAAATCAATGACTCACTTAGATCTATCTCCATAGACTCTAAGTATGATTTTTTGTTCCTCCCATAAACCATAGCGAGACAATTCAATATTCCCCAATATTCCAAGTATCTGGGTTAAATCAATGACTCACTTAGATCTATCTCCATAGACTCTAAGTATGATTTTTTGTTCCTCTCATAAACCATAGCGAGACAATTCCTAAGCTATGTGAAACTTTTACACTTAGCAAAGTTAGGAGATCATATCCCATTTCAATACAAGTTACAACATCGCTCCCACTAGCTTTGACATTTATATGGACTATCTTTTGTTTCTCGTAACTCAACTTTTGAATTTTTCATTAAAACAAACGATCCAAACATGAGATGCTAATTAGACTACATTAATGGACATATCAAGCATATATATATATATATATATATATATATATATATATATATATATATATATATATATATTGCACAACCCATCTTGGTTTGAATATAAGTGTGTTCTTATCCATGTTTATCATCTTCTGAAGATCTACAAACACTAAGTGTTGGATCAATTCAAATTTCAAACACACACATATTGAATCTCATTCCATATAGCTTCATCTAATTTTAACGTGTAGGGCCTTCCATAGCTTCCAATAGTTGATAGACTCTGATCACAATCTATAAGCGACACATTTCCTATGTGACATAGAGTCAACAAGGTCCATGACGTCTTCTATTAGATCTATGTGGAAGAGGTAGAGGGATGTCATTTTTCTTAACAGGTTGTAACTTCTAAGTAAGTGCTAGTGTTTTCTTTAGAATCTTTGTTAATTAATTATTGATTCTTATCAAGATTAATGTGGCCCCAAATTTTTTTTTTTTATATCAGCTTTGTTTTTGAAAGACTACCCTTATAGAAACAAATACATTTTTCTCAGAAGGTTTCCAAAAACATATTTGGGACTTGGCTCGTCCAATGAAATAACCTATCTGATAAATTGGATAAAACTACTAGTTTATACAAGACCAAGGACTCCCATAACACCTATTCATGGTACGATCAATGAACTCTAAATGTTAACCCACAACAACTACGTTAATGATTTTCTCTTTAGATCTAGTTTGTGAGTCAAAGTTAACATATTTTGGTCCCTTTTATGGTATTCTAGGACCTTGGTATTGCTAGAAAGTTGGGATTTTGTACATTACATTTTTGCTCCATACGAGAGATCTGGTGATTTTGGTCCCTTAAAGCGTTAGGGTTGGACATCATGATAAATTGATCCTTTGGAATTGATAAATTTGGAAGCCTTATCCATGCTAATCAATAGAAGGATCAAATTTTGAGCTCTGGATTGTAGGAAAAGTCATCCATTTCTCTGAAAAGTGGGACGTGGTCACTAGGATGTCTCAATATGAGCCTTGATCCAGATCCGCGACTATTTTGTTGCCTAGTGATCACGACTTGACTAAGGGATGGTTGCAGCATGTTGACTTTAACTTGACCCGATGGCTGTTGACTTTTGACAAGTTTGAATTTAGGTCACACTTTGAAGGACATAAGTTTTGGACTAAGGATTAGTCGTTGGTTGTTATTTGGAGATTAGTGCTATCAGATTCGTCGGTGAACTCACATTTGAGTAAATTAGTATTAGTTGATCGTTGAGTAATGTTGTAAGGATTGTATGTTGTTTAGATTGGATATCCTAAGAACTCAGGTATAATCTTATTGTATGGTTCTAGTTTGATATATTGCTTTTGGATAGGATCATATGTTCGACTGCATATCTTCTTATTAACTATGTATGATTATACATTAATAAGATGACCAACAGTATTAGTAATAGCCTAGGTATGATTATGGGACAACTAAGTGTCGGTGATTGGATGATGAATGAGAGTTGGGCAGTTGTATGATAGCTAAGAGTCTGTAGTGATACGGTGGTAAGATGCCTATGATTGATATGTATATTGAGATATTATTTTTAAGGATTGATGGTGGATTAGCTTTGAAGAAAAAAGCCTAATTTTTATGCATAGTATGTGTGGCAGAATATATGCTATACTAAGAAACTCACTAAACTTTATGATTATGTTGTTAAGTATAATGTTTTTCAGGTTGTTAGAGTGAAGTTCACAATGGGAGTATACATTCGCATCAAAGTTATTATGTTATTCGACTTCCATTAGTTTTTGTAATTTAACTATGTTTAAAACTTAATGTATAATTTGATTTTTAAAATGAAAATATTGGTTTGAAATTTAGGATGTTACAAAAACTCTTAATTATAGGAAAAAAATGGTCTGGACATTGGAAACTTGCGAGCGTTTAACCTTGTTATGTTATGGAAATGGTGTTGGACGTTTAGGAATGAAAATGGTTCGATATGGAAAATAGTGATTCAATTAGATAGCATGGACGATGGCATCAGAAAAGCGCTTGTGTCTCATGGGAGTACTTGTGGTGTCATTTGTCATTTGCACATCTCTATTAGTCGTTTTAATGTAGACTTTAACAAACTTTTCAGCCAACAAAACACCAAATGGATTTCGGCAAAGAATGGTGATGGTTATTATTAGGGCTGTAAATGAATCAAACGAACACGAATAGAATTTGTTCATATTCTTTCGTTTAAGTTAGTCGAAGAAATGAACGAATACGAACGGATAAACGAATAAGTTTTCGTGTTCATGTTCGTTCGTTTAACAAATTGCATTGTTCATGTTTGTTCATTTATGTTCGTGAACATGTTAAACGAACATAAACGACCGAACATAAATGAACAAAGATAAACAAACATAATTCAAACATATATAAACATAGATAAACATATAATATGGTAATGTAATCAAATACGCTTAAACATATATGAACATTAAAAAAAACTTATGTGAACAAACATAAACAAGCGTAAACGAACAACATAAACAAACGTTTACGAACATAATTGAATGAACAAGATTTGTTAATGTTTGTTCATTTAACTAAACGAACGAGACTTTGTGTTCATGTTCGTTCATTTTTTAAATAAACGAACATAAGTGAATCCTGCCGAAAGGTTTACGAACAGTTCGCTGAACGTTCGGTTCGTTTACAACCCTAGTTTTTATATAGTGTCATATATGCGAAAAAAATATTGATGGAGCCATTTTGGATGGTAATCATACTGAAACGAATTGGAATCAAATAGTACCGGGTATAGCTAGCATTCTTGCTTGGAGCCCGACTTGGTAAACTTCTGACAGGATAATCTTGCTAGAATTGGTGTCAATTATTTGACTACTTCTCTTTGTCCACTAGACACAATTGCAATGAAACTGAGTTTATCTTTCATTTTTTTGGATTTTACGTTTGTAAAAAAGATCAAAGCTCATCTTTCACTTTGGTGGAGAGATATCCCAGTCATGGTGGGATCTATTGATCTAATGGTTGTTGAGGCTTCGAGAGCTAATCACAAAGTTCAAAGGGGGTGTCGAGTTTGTGATCTATGCTCTAGCTTGGATCGTGTGGCATTATCGCAATTAGAGTGCATTCAATAACAAGAGTATAAGTTCTAAAGACTTGGCTAATGACATCAAAAGGGTGGCATTGCATTGGTTAAAACGAGAAATAAGAGGAGTTCTAGTATCGATTGGATAAATTTGATTAATAGGTAGGTTAAGTGAAGTTGTTTGAGTGTTTTTGTATGGAGTTTTGAGTTTTATTTGTATTTTTCGATTAATTAGTTCTTCATTAATAAGATAACGATTCCAGTTATTGTTTTTGTTTGAAATGTGTTTATAACCACATGACACAAACTCACCATATCATAAATCATAATCCTACTAATGTAAATGTCTTAGTAAATCAGATAGGAGAGCAATCTAGAATCCTCATATGACTTGATTACAATTAAGCAATATAAACAAAACATAGACCATTTAAACCCTAATATATATGCCATATCTATCAAGCCTGATGTTTATCTACTATATTTTTAGGAAAAGCTAGGCATATAGCCTAGAGCCCAGTCACGTTCTTGCTCAATTAGGGTGATTGCCATCTGAGAACCCATAAGTTCTTGAGCATACTCTTCGTCTGTATCGGCTGGGTTGTTTTCAATAAGAGAGAACACATCTGTCGCCCAACCATCTCCGATCTCAGTTTGGGTGGTAGGAACCGGACAAAACACAAGTTCCCCTTGTATTTCCGTCGCTGGAGTCATGATGCCATCGGAAACATTGGCTGGTTCAGTAGATGCGCCATTACTTCTCAAACTCAGTGCTTGAGGAGGTCCACTTACTGGGAAGTCTACCAAATCGTTCATCTCGTTTAAGATTTCAAACACATCAACTTCTGATAGGACTCCAATATCTTAAACAAAATTACCAACATAAGAAATCATGTGATCACAAATACATGACATGCCATTAATGATTCATCAAAACTAGTACATACTCGAACTCGGAAACTTACCATTTGATGAAAAGAAAGAGCTGAAGTCATCCACAAGGTTCATGTCATCAGCACTTGATCCAAACCCGGATTCTAAATTCGCATCGGTGCTGTTTGGGTGGTTCATTTCCGCAACGGAATCATCATGCATGATTAATCTTCCTTCAGCTGGTTGATCATTTTCAGATTGTTTACAGGGTAACTGGGAGCTCAATAAAGCTGTAGGTTGTCTCAAAACATCTTGTAGCAATCCACTGTTTCTCCCTGAGCATAAGTCTGGATCCATGTTGTGATTGTCTTCACCATTTGACGTCGCAATGAAGTAGTGATCACTCCCGTTGGTCGAAGAAAAAGTTGGCGTGATTGCTTCAAAGCATGATTGGATTGAAGGGATCTCTATTATTTTAAAGTTTTCAGACAAGACAGGATCATCCGTTTGTACTGTATCTATGTCAGATGGTGCAAGCTGACTTCCAGCAAAGACGGGTTTATAAGGTGAGTTCGAACGTTTTAAATGTTGAGAGGGTGGTGGTGACAACACGACTCCACCATTGTTATGACTATGAAGGTTGAACTTGTACATGTTTATAGGGGGGTATAAAGTAGCAATTAGAAGGGGGTAACTCATTGCTAATTCGATCAAAGACATGGAGTTGATGGAACTGGAATCAGGGTTTTCCTGAATTGTTGAAATAGAGGCTGTATTTGTTTGATGTGGGTTTTCTTCAAATGAGGAAGATGATGAAGAAAGGAATGAAGTGAAATCAGGGTTTTGTGGCAATGACAACGATGACAATGAAGAAAACTGTATTTGGTTTTGTGGAGGTCGTTCTAGATTTTGAGTGTTGAAGCGTCGATGTTGGATCTCTCGTAGAATTTCAGGAGGGTAAATAGGTAATCCAGCACGAACAAGTCTTTTCAATCTAATGTTCCAGTAGTTTTTTATCTCGTTGTCAGTTCGCCCCGGAAGCTGAACCATAAATTAACAAACCTTAGTATAGTGAAAGGTAGAACTTTGAAATTAAAGGCGATGAAGAAAAAAATTCACAAATCCAAACATGAAATCAAGATTGTGTACTCCATAAAAGTTAAAAAGACCAATTAGGCCATTATACAAACACATATTTTTTTAATCAAATCTGTAAAATATCATTTGTACAAAGCTAGAAAATTAAAAAAAAAATAAAAAATAAAAAATAAATAAATAAATAAATAAATAAATAATTATATTTTAATTTATTTTATTAGTATGCAGATGTTAAAAAAACAAATAATATTCTTTATTTAGATTGCACATGTTTGTTATAGCTGCAGATTGTGCAAATACGTAGTTTATATAACGGGATATCTCCAGAAAAGTTTCAATATTTTGGGTAAATTTTTAATAAAGTCCTAAATTTTATTTTTTGAATAAAAAATTCCTGGCTTTTTCATCTTTCGAATACAAAAGCCCAAGAAACCGGCTAATTTATTCACTTCAGCCATTTTTGACCGGTTCAGCAGGTCATAAGACCAAATTATTAATTTTTCGAAAATAACGGGATTTTTTTGCAGATTTCGTCAAAATTTTTATATGATGCATAAACATATTTTTTTAAATATCTATATCAACTTTTACGTATTTGTGTATTTTTTATGTTTTTAGATGTATACGTTTACGTATTTTTATGTTTTTTAAATATATAAACGTATTTTTTACTTATTTATATGTATTTTAGACCATTTTACATTTTTTATGCATTTTTATGTGTAATTTTTTGTGTATTATGTATTTTAACGTATTTATATATTTTTAAGCTTTTTATATAGT
Source organism: Lactuca saligna (assembly GCF_052625555.1). Lineage (NCBI taxonomy): Eukaryota > Viridiplantae > Streptophyta > Magnoliopsida > Asterales > Asteraceae > Lactuca > Lactuca saligna. The sequence goes on from NC_136421.1 coordinate 238,219,434, forward strand.
TGTTTATGTATTTTAAATGTATCAACGTATTTTTTACGTATTTACATCTATTTTTAAGTATTTTACATATTTTTATGTATTACGTATTTATGTATTCATTTAAGTGTTTTATATAGATGTTTTTGTATATTTATGTATTTTAAATGTATTGACTTATTGTTTTAAGTACTTATATGTATTTTTTTAAACTATTTTACATATTTTTTGTGTTTTTTTATGTATTATGTATTTATATGTATTTTTGCGTATTTATGTATTCTTTTAGTTTTCTTATATAGATGTTATGTATTTTTATGTATATTAAATGTTTAATTGTATTATTTTTATGTGTTTATATATTTTAACGTAAAAATAATACACTTTAACATTTAATGTACATAAAAAAATACATAAACATCTATATAAGAAAACTAAAAAAAATACATGATTAAGCAAAAAGATATATAAATACATAATACATAAAAAAAACACATAAAAATACACAAAAAAAATATTTAAAGTACTTAAAAACCACATATCAATACGCAAAATAATACGTTTATACATTTAAAATAAATAAATATTTACAAAAACATCTATATAAAAAACTTTAAAAAAGTATACAAATACATAATACATAAAAGATATGTAAAATACTTAAAAATAGATATAAATACGTAAAAAATACGTTTATACACTTAAAATACATAAACATCTATATAAAAAGTTTTTAAAATATATAAAAATACATATAAATACATAATATATAAAAAAAATAACACTTAAAAGTACATAAAAAAATATGTAAAATGGTTAAAAATACATATATATATATATATATATATATATATATATATATATATATATAAGTAAAAAAAAAACGTTTATACATTTAAAATACATAAAAATACGTAAATATATATACTTATAAAAATATAAAAAATACAAAAATACGTAAAAATAGATATAGATATGTTAAAAATATGTTTATACAATATATAAAAATTTTGACGAAATCTGCAAAAAAGTCCTTTTATTTTCGAAAAATTAACAATTTGGTTTGATGATCTGCTGAACAGGTCAAAAATGACTAAAGTGAATAAATTAGTCAGTTTCTTGGGCTTTTCTATTCAAAAGGTGAAAAAGTTAGGACTTTTTTATTCAAAAAATAAAATTTAGGACTTTATTAAAAATTTGCCCAAAATATCGGAACTTTCTGAAGATATCCCTTTATATAACTGTTGATTATGTTCATCAGCAGTCTATATAACTGTTAATTATACACATTTGCAGTCTATATAACTGTTGATTGTGCATACATCCACATTTCAAAAAAAAAAAAAAAAAAAACGGACAAAAAATTATCAAATCTTTTTTTTTTTTTTTACCGTGGATCTGTCTTAATTGTTGGTATGGAAGTCCGTGGGTGATTTTTATTTTAAAAAAATGAATAGATCATGAGTTTTCATAAATCTTTGTTTTCGAAAAAACTTGCATATATATATATATATATATATATATATATATATATATATATATATATATATATATATATATATATATATATATATATATATATATATATATATATATATAAAATCCGGATCAAATAAGAATTAAACTTTTGTTAAGAAGATAAAAAAATTATATGTATATTTTTTTATCCAAACAACAAAATGAATGATTAAAAGAATCAAAGGTAAGATACCTTACAAGAAAAAAAATTAAAAATTTATTTTTCGTTATATAAAGAAGAAAAATCATTTTTATGACAATTTTATGAATACCAATAAAATCATCGGAAAAATAAATTATTAAGATATTTTTTGAGATTTTTTTTGAATCATTTTATTTTTGATTTATCGAATAATTTTACTTCTTATTCGACAAAAAATATGTAGAAAAAAATTACTTTCCAACCAAAAGTTTCTTTCTTATTGGATCCGAATAAGATATTAAAATAATCTTATATATTAAAAAATCTACAATTTTCTAAAAATAAGCTAAGTCACATGAAAAACGTGAAACTTTTCTCTTTTATTCTTTGACTAATTTTGAAATTTCTTTGCTATATATAGAATACAAAACAAGACCTTGAAGTTGTCAAAATTACTTAAATATGCGATATATATTTAACTTTAAATAATAACATTCTTACTAATTAAAAAATGTATTATTTTATACTACTGTTTAAATATTAAAAATATTAATCGGTCAAACGGTTGTTAATTATTAATTTGTGCATATAAAAAAAATTAAAAATTAAGTTAAGATCATATGTAACTACATAAAAAAACCTTCATTAGAACTTTTCAGAGATCTTCAAAATTTGTTACCAATAAATAATAACGCTTGTAAGCAAGTGGTGACATTGCAATGGAAAAAATTCAATTTTTGAAGCTAATGAAATTATTTCAAATATTAGCCTAAAATCATAAGGAAGTTTTCTATTGTCACTATTGTTCTTGTCAAAGAGAGAAAAGGGGAGAGAAATGTACATGACGAGCAAGATGTGACCATCTGTTGCCATATTTTGCATGAAGCTTTAAGATGATGTTTTCTTCTTCAGGAGTAAAATCTTCTTTCTTGAGATTAGACCTTAAATGGTTAAACCATCGAAGCCTACAACTGTTCCCACATCTCATTAACCCAAACTTTTTCGAAACATCATTCCATCTCCTTTCGCCATTTTCCGTTACATATTTTACCAGTAGTGCATCCTCTTGGGGAGTCCATAGTCCTTTCGTCAAATCATTTCCTCCGCCATCACTAGCTTGTGACATGTTCTTGAACCCCTCAGAGATGTGACATTCTTCTAGAGCCATCTTTTACCTATATTTTAAAAACCCTTTCGATATAGAAACATAGTTGTTTAATGAGTGAGAGAGAGAGAGAGAGAGAGAGAGAGAGAGAGAGAGAGAGAGAGAGAGAGAGAGAGAGAGAGAGAGAGAGAGAGAGAGAGAGAGAGAGAGAGAGAGAGAGAGAGAGAGAGAGAGAGATGAAACCTCAATAGTTTTCAAGAATGGAGGGAAAGAGATGAAGATATAAATTCTGCAAGGGAGATGTGAGTTAGAGGAAGAAGATAAGAGATAGGAAAAAAAATGTTGTGTAGTGATAGAAACAACTGAAGGAGGCCATGGAGAGTGATGTGTTAGAGAAACAATTAAATATATGAAAGAACTATGGCTATTTTAGGAAAAAAAACGCACCAAACTCATAAGATAACGAAAAAATGTATAGCAAAGATATATATTTTGACGTAATTTTTAGTTTCAGATTTATAGTAGAGATTCTAGGATTCATCGAGTTTATCATATCATTGCAATGATAATTTAGATAATCAAATTTCACCCCTTCTTACTCTCCTATGTAAAATCATCCAATCAAATCCATGACTTGAACGACAATAAGGTGTTAAGCCATACAATGGACAAGTCCTTAAAAATCAAAGGATAATGATTTGAATGTAATCTAAAGAGAGAAACCACTTGTTGGTGCACCCAAACACTTTTAAAGTAAATTAAAAACAAACAAAAAAAACCTATCAAGATTATAATCTTTAGTTGATTTGTAAGGAATAGTAATTCAATTAAAATTCATTTCAATTTTTAATAGATAAGTTTCTATTGAAATATATGTTTAAGTTGTGCAAGTTCTCGTTCATATCTTAAGCTTAAATCAAGTTATTGTAAAATCGATTGAACTCATGTTGAAGTTGTGATCATCCTTAATGTTTTATGGTTCTTGAAAAATATGACAAGTATATTTTCTCTTGTTTACTTAATAATTTTATCATAGATCTAGAGTCAAGTTCTTATTTGTATGAGATTTTATTAATCAGAGAATGTTCATTTATTAGAGTTTCTTAATTGTTTTTTCATTAGTATAAATTCTTTTCTTCTCTTTATATTATTGTAGATCATCGTATATCATTGTAAGTTTTTGCGGATATAGTGTTTGATTTCCATTTGTTTGAATCATATATGTATTTTTATTAGGGTGTTTTTAACTATTTTCATTCTCGGGGAGATCGTTTTTACTTATTTTGAGACTTTGGACCATTTTTTGTTTCATTCTATGTTGTTCTCAAATTCTTTCTATCTATGATTAGGGTTTGCTCATCCATTGGGTTCTTAAAATATTTTTCAATATAGATCTCTTTTGTCTCTCAATATGATAACATTATGATAGTAGATCGTTGAGATCTTTTTTTAAACAGATCTTCTTTATTTTCTTTAGGAGGTTTCGGGTTTTGACATCTAATTTTTTTCTATGTTAAGGTGTAGTGCTTTGTATATCACAACAAGAAATGTAATCTTTAGGGACGACACGAAGTTTTAGGGACGACACTCAACCATACGCGTTCTTATCGTCGCTAAAGCCTCGCGTCGTCGCTAATAAGGGCGTCACTAAAGGGTTTGATTGGCGATCCGCGTGAATGTTTCATAGATCAAATTTTCTCCCTACGATTGCATCCTAATCCAACGGATGGGGTTAGTTACTGTTCACACCAATAGGGGCGACACCATTTGTGACGGCGCTGTCGCCGCTAAAGGTGGCGAAAATATGAACCACTACAAGAAATAAACGCATTAGCGGCGACGCCTATAGCGGCGACGCATAGCAATAGCGGCGACACGTAAATGACGCGTTACGTGTCACCGCTATTGCTATGCGTCGCCGCTATAGGCGTCGCCGCTAATGCGTTCATTTAGCGATCCGCGTCGTTTTGACCCCATCCGTCCGATTTCACTTTGATCTAACGGCTGTAGAGCAAAGCGGAGACGCGCCTTATCTTTTCCCTCCACATGTCGCCGCTAATGCCCTTATGTCGCCGCTGTTGCCCTAACGTCGCCGCTAATACCCGTCGCCGCTAATACCTAACGCAGATTACCCCCTTCACAGGTTCCCTTTCTGCCATTTTCTTCTCTACTTCCACTTCTCTCGTTCTCCTCTTCTTCTTTCTTCAATATCACGCTTTTTTAACAAGTTTGTGGAGTTGGAATTGCTTCTTGGACCGGTGCTTGCCCCTCATTCCCCCAAGACAGCCATAAACCGGTGATAGTTTTGCAAATTCCGAAATTGCCCCTCCTTCCCCAAGGTCGAATTTCTCATCTTTTTCTATGATTTTTCTGTTTTTGTGTTACTTAAGATGATAAAATGTGAGCATTTTTCAATTATATTGAGTGATTATGTTTGTATTTTGAGATATAAAGTGGTTAATTATGCATTTTATTGGATAATTTTGTTTGATTGTATATATTTTGTTGAAATATTTTGTTGGTTTGTGTGTGTTTTTTTTTTTTTCAGATTTGTAGGAATTTAATTATGCATTTTGTGTATATTTTGATATTTATGTTTAGATTAGATTGATGTATAAAAAAATGACATGAATATATACATTTGTTGGATTGAAATTTATGTTTATACCACATTGCCTTAAAATGAAAGTTAGATGTTTATATTTGTATGAAATTGGATGAAATTGGAATATGCAAATTAGATGTATACATTTGACTTAAGTGTATGAAATTGGAATATGCAAATTGGATTAAATTGGAATATGCAAATTGTATGAAATTGGATATATACATTTAACTTAATTGTATGAAATTGGATGAAATTGAAATATGCAAATTGGATGTATACATTTGGCTTAATTAGGTTATTAATAGCAACTTAATTCTAGTAATGTATTGTATATGGTTTCAAAGTGTTTAATTTATTAGTGACTTAATGTTTGGCCAACTTAATAGGAACATACTTTTAGTGACTTAATGTTGGTCATTACAACTTTAGCTTTAATTATATTAATTATAAAACTAACTTAATAGCAACGTACTTCTTGTGATTTTAATTTAAATAGAATAAAATTAAATTAATTTAAAAAAAAACATTAAAAAATAATAAATCAATTGTAAAATCAACTTAAAGTAGTTTTAAAATCAAGTTAATGTTAATATTAAAATAAAATAAAATTAGTTTAATAAATAAATTAAACTAATAACAAAAAAGAAAATATTAAATTAATTATAAAATCTAATTAATTTACTTTTAGAATCAAATTAAGTTACATTTGTAAAATCAAATTATATTAATTATAAAACTAACTTAATAGCAACGTACTTCTTGTAATTTTAATTTAAATAGAATTAAATTAAATTAATTTTAAAAAAACATTAAAAAATAATAAATTAATTATAAAATCAACTTAAAGTAGTTTTTAAATCAAGTTAATGTTAATATTAAAATAAAATAAAATTAGTTTAATAAATAAATTAAACTAATAACAAAAAAGAAAATATTAAATTAATTATAAAATCTAATTAATTTACTTTTAGAATCAAATTAAGTTACATTTGTAAAATCAAATTATATTAATTAGAAAACTAACTTAATAGCAACGTACTTCTTGTAATTTTAATTTAAATAGAATAAAATTAAATTAATTTTAAAAAAACATTAAAAAATAATAAATTAATTGTAAAATCAACTTAAAGTAGTTTTTAAATCAAGTTAATGTTAATATTAAAATAAAATAAAATTAGTTTAATAAATAAATTAAACTAATAACAAAAAAGAAAATATTAAATTAATTATAAAATCTAGTTAATTTAATTTTAGAATCAAATTAAGTTACCTTTATAAAATCAAATTAAATCACTTATAAAACCAACTTAATAGCAACATACTTTTAGTGACTTAATGTAGGTCATTAAAACTTTAAACAACTCTTCATCTGGAGCTAGACTTTTTATTGACTTCTCACAATACTTTCAAAACAATGTTGATGTAGCTCAAAACAATGCTGATTATGATGATGAAGACGAGACTGAAGTACCTCCGCCAACGGGTAGAATCGATAATGTTTCCGATGAAGAGACTGATTATGATGATGGCGATTCTGATTATGATACGGATGAAGAAGACATTGAATTATATGATCAAGATTCTGATTAAAAAATCAATTTTTTTTGGTAATAGAAACTTTATTTGAAATGTAACTTTAATTCATATTGTTTGTTTAAGTCTTATTTATGTTGTTTGTCTATATTGTATATCTTACAATTTCGCAGGGTAACTAACTTTTATTCATATTGCAGATGAGGTTTACTTGGGCAATACTCTTGGCCAAGATGGCCGATGTTATGGGGCTTGGACACGGAGGTGATGGAGCCGGGGATCCACCACCTCCAGGAGGCTTTGGTCGTGGTCAGCACGAACAAGATGGTGAGTTTTATTCTGATATATTTATTAACTATTTTTATTATTTTATAATAAGTTATCATGACTAATAGGTTTAATTGTATTTTTGCAGCCGAGCTTCCTAAAAAAAGGAGAGGCATGTCAAAAAATATTGAGTTGGGAAAGTTGATAAGGGCAAATAAGGGAAAGCCCATAGATTTGGATTTCGACAGGGAGATCACATATTCCCCTGTCGGGAAGCGTGGTAATTCGTTCACCCATGAAATTGGGAGGTATTTGTGGAACAATGTCCCTTTCAACGTATCTGGTTGGGACAATGTTTCCCCCGCTTTAAGGAACGCAGCAGTTGTTCATCTAAAGGTAACTTGGATACAATTTTAATTTTAGTTGTGATTGTTATTTAATTAACTAAACTTTTTGTGTTTTGCAGAATAAATTTGATTTGGATAAGGTTAACATGGATCCGGAGCGTGCTCAATTGTTGCAGAGCATTGATTCAAGTCTTGCAAAAGTTTACAGAGGTCGAAAAAGTAAAGCTCATGCTTATTTTAAGGAAATCGGGGGGCCTGCAGATATCCAAGCTGCATTAAACAACCCCCCTAACGGAATGTCACATGAAAATTGGGCGAAGGCAGTCGAACATTTTCAAACGCCAGAATTTTTAAGGCGTTCGGCGTCAAACAAGGAATGTCGTGCAAAACAAGTAGTTGTAAATAGAGGGGGGTCGAGCTCATATAGCAATGCATGTTTTAAAGAGGTAAGTTATGATATATTTAAATATTTATTTAAAGTATAACTAATCTAAATTTTAATGTTAAATAGGATATCAGTCGAATCGAAACTTTTCATAAAGCTAATTCCAATCGCCAAGGGGTATTTTATAGTCCTGCAGTCGAGCAACAATACGTAAGTGGTTAATTTGTATTTTTCATATAAGTGTTTATATTGTCAAAGGTATTTAGTAATCTAATTTTTATGATTTTTATTGTTTTTAAAAAATATAGAATGCTTTACTCGAAGAGATAAACCAACGAACCCAAGCTACTTCTGAGGCAAGCGGTCTAGCACCAACTGATATAAAAGATTGTTTTGAAAGAATATTGGGTGTTCGACGCGGACATATCAGAGGCATTGGGCGTAAACCCCCTACCGTTGTGTCTATGTACGATCAACAACAACCAATGACACAAGAACAACCACAATCACAGGTAATTGTTAGTAAATGCTATAATGGATTGGTATAATTAATTATAATGTTATTCTGATATATTGTTAATATATTTTGTTTTTTTATAGTTGCAAATGTTGCAAACAATACTACAGGACCCGGCTTGTTCTGCAGTATTGGAAGAGTGGTTTCGCTCATTGCCGCCACAAAATAATGAAGATGATGATGAGGACGAGTAGTTATTTTAGGATTTTATGAAACGTTTTGTAATTCGAAACAATACTAAATGTGGTATATATATGGATTAATATTTTGGATTGATTTTATGTATTAATATTTTGGATTGATTTTATGTATTAATATTTCTATATAAAATTATTAGATTAATATTTGGATTTGGATTGATTATAAATTTAATGGGAAATAAATAAACAAAAAAAAAATAAATCAAAAGAGCATTAGCAGCGACGGGAATAGTGGCGACGGCGTCTTATTAGCGGCGACAACATATTAGCGGCGACGAGCAGCATTAGCGACGACAGGAGTATTAGCGGCGACACCAAGTATTTGCGGCGCCAATGAGCGTATTAGCGACGAATCTATACCGGCGACGTATTTGCAGCGACACGTCGCCGCTAAAGGTATTAGCGGCGACAGTCCTAACCTTTAGCGGCGACGCGTGTCGCCGCTGTTGCCCAATCTTCTTGTAGTGAACGCGTGAATTTCCCTCCGATTTGTCGTCTCTAATGATTCATAGTCGTCCCTAAAGGTGTCGCCCCTAAAGGGTTCCACCTTTTGTTCCCCATCAGGTCGTAGAATCTGATTAATTTCCAGTTTCCATTTCTCTCTCATTTTTTCCGGCGACAATCACGAAGCATTTTCCGGTGAATTTCAGTGCATCCCACTTCTTCCGCCGGAGGGATTTGCAGCTTCTTACCGGGTTTCAGTTGCTCCACCGGCGACTATCACCACCTCAGCTCGCCACAGTTTCCGACGAACTTCTCCACCGGCTAAGGTGCGTTTCCCTTTTTCATTTCCACCGTCTTTTCTCTTTCTCTTTCTTTCTTCTCTAATTTTGTTGATTTTGGTGGTTTTCAGGAGATTTCTCTAATCTTCAACTTTTAGAACCACCACATCAACGCCACTGTTGCCGTCTGTCTCCATCGATGTCAACTGTCTCCGGCGATATCCACCGTCTCCGACGAACTTCTCCACTGGCTCCACTGTTTTCAGCTCTACAACCACAGGTACGTTCAATTTTTGTGTATATGTGTATGTATGAATTTGATATATGTTTACAAGTTTATTTTGTATAAGGAATTTGATATATGTTTATGTCTATTTGAAAATGTATTTCAAGAAAAAGTGTTTGATATATATGTGTCTATATGTGTATATGTATATGTATGTTTGGAATATGTATATGTCTATTTGGTATGTTTGGAATGTGTATATGTCTATTTGGTATTTTGTATATGTGTATTTGTATATGTATAATTGGTATTTTGTATTTGGTATTGAATTGGTATGTATATATGTCTATTTGGTAAGTGTATGCCTATGTATGTATGTGCATTTGAAAATTTGTTTTGAGAAACTGTGTTTAATTGTATATTAATTTAGTGTATATATGATGTTATAATTACAAGTATGTATATAGTTTGATTTTAGATAAAATGAGTGTAAACATAACATCAATGCAACTACATAAGAGTATATATTATTTAAATTTCAATAATATAAAATATTCTTACAAATAAACTAAAAATCAAATGTAAAGATAACATCAGTGCAACATTTTTAAATAACAACTTTTTGCTCATAAATAATATGTATGAATAATAGAAAAAAGAACCGCATAAAACTTTTGTAGGGTGACTTAATTGTTAAGTAAGAATAATTTGTTTTTATAGTATGATATATTTTAATTTGTATTCTTACTTTGTAGGATGTGAATGTTAATGTTTTTCTCCAAAACCCGACGTTTATGACGGTAATTGAAGATATTATGCGCTCATTTAGCAAACAAGTCGACAATGCGACCAACAACAACGATGAAAACGATGATGGGGAAGACGATTAGTATATATTGTTTTATGTTATGGATGATGTTATTATAGATTTAGATGATGTTAATGTGATATACTTTGTTTATGTTATTTGATGTTTTATGTAATTCAGATTTTTAAATTATATGTTTTATAATTTTATAAATTCTGCGTTTTTATATTATAAACTAATATAAAATATAAATTTTATCTAAAAAAACAATCATTAGTGGCGACACCGTTAGGGATAATCTTAAGCATTAGCGACGACACATCTCGCCGGAATATTTGGCCGGAATAATATTGGTCGGTAGCCGGAATATTATTAGGGACGACACCTTTAGGGACAACGAGTAGTATTAGCGACGATAAGTATTAGAGACGACGCCTTTAGGGACAACTTTGGAGTATTAGTTACGAGATATTTGAGGCGACCGAATTAAGACGACAAGTCGTCCCTAATACCTTTAGGGGCGACTTTCTTGACTATTAGCGATGCTTTTTGTCGTCCCTAAAGGTGCCTTTTTTTGTTGTGTATGGTCTAGTTTTGTAAGAAGGTTGACGAAATAGAGCATTTCTTTGTGTCTCTATGTTTCCTATTGTATATGCATCTAGAGGAAGTGATAACAAACATCTCTCTCAAACTCTTGGTAAAGTCTTATTTTCCTATCTTTCCATTGAATTCATCATGGTGTTTTTGTTTGGTTTGATTATGGTAATATGCAAAAAAAATCTATAGATTGCTATGTAAGTCTTTTATGCTTCCTTAATAGTTTATTGTTGTTAGCTTGTATGTATTATGTGTCATAATGTGGGAATTTTGTAAGTATCTTCGCATACTCATATCTTTAGTAAAGGATTACATATCTTACTAGAGAATTATAAATTCGTTGGCCTATGATGGAGATCATTCTTGGGTAAGCATTTAAGTGTTATTCTGGTTCTTTTTTTTTTTTCTTTTTTTTTTTTGTGCATCATTAACCACTTTTTTCAGTTTGGCTTACCATTTTATTGGTTTAGAATCCTAGTTGTACTTTTGTTTCATATTAGTCTTATTTCCTAATTGCTATATGTATATATGTTAATTTGCTAAAATGGCCATTAATGAAATTGTTTCTTTAGCAATCAAGTAAGTGTCTATTGTGGTTGTGTTTGATAAAGCTAATGATCATTTATGCCTTCAACCTAGTGATAATGGTCCATCATCAATTTTGAACTTACTATTACTAAAGCATGTAGGGTTTAGAGTGCCTCTATGTTCCACGACCAAAACTCTTATAAAGTTCTAATCTAACATGGAAAGTTTGTAAATCCTAAATATGATGAAATCAAAGTTAATCAACAAGAAAGGGTTGATGTTGTTTTAAATTAGATCTTAGATGTTTTTTCAAAGGAACTTTATGCGTGTCAAGCATATTTTGTTAGCTCTTTTTATCCCTAGAAAGAACTCAACACGACATATGAAGATATTGATTTGTCAGTTATCTTTAATTTGTATCAAAAAAATTATTAGTTAATCGAAAATTGTCAAAATCCTTTTGAGTGCTCTAACAAAATTAACGTACTATTGAAAGACTTTGATACATTAACTAATCTAGGAACTTGTGTGTGTGTGTGTGATGCTTCTAAGAGCTTTGTAATCATAATCAGGAAATTAATAAATTGATGTAACTTTTTATGAAATTAAATAACTTATAATGTCCTAGTAGAAGCAATATTCTCATGAGGGATTTCTCAAGTGCCAAGGTTGCTTTCTCAAATGAATCCCATAAGAAGCCCTATAAATCTAGTTGTATTATTTCATATTGTCAAAAAGGGGAAATTACACATTTATTGGTAAGGATAATAATACATATAAGTTTATTGAGAGGAACCAAACAACTCCAAATTTAAAAAATTTAGTCAAAATGAAAACATAACATTTTTGGTAACCTTGGTGCCCTAATCCATATACTAGGTTTTTTTAATAGTGATCAAATTTCATAAACTTCGTAATTTGATGAATAAGAATACTTAATAGGAATGAGATTTCCGATAATATGGTAAGTATTATAATTGTTCCATTTAGTAAGTGTTGAAAATGGGGTTTTGATATAGTGTTAATCAACACATGACAGTGATAACTCACTTTTAGACGTGGTGGGTATTTTTAACCTAAATCTTAGAATTGATCATCCAAATGGATATTTAAAAATAAAGAATATAATGTATGAAATTTGAAATGTTCTGATGCTATCACTCTATCTAGCTGTTCCTTGTTTTGATGTGAATTTATTGTCCACACTCATGAGGTTGCTAAAGATAGTAGGTTTTATATGTGTTAGTTGATAAAACTAATTAAGTGTGTTTTTAGAATTAATAGTAAAAAAGGATAGTATGTCTGGTAGTGAGGTCGATAGTCATTACTATCTTGATCATACCTATAATAATTCATGTAAGAATAATTCTTATTTTATAGTGTGTTTTGTCTCTAAACTTAAATGACATTATAGGTTGGGTAATATGTTGGGTGTTGAATCCAACAAAATAAATTATCAAAATATGATAAAATATGAATCAACTTAGACACACTAAGGATTACTATGAACGGAAGTAAGGTCCGTGCCCTCACGGAAATGGATTAACAAATTATACTAAAGATGTTCAATTACAAGTATGATTGTTACATAAAAATATTAAAAATAAAAAATAAAAATCTAAGGGGTTTGTTTTTAAAAACAACTACAACTAGCATGAAGCATATTAAAAATAAATTCAAATAATAAAAATCATTCCAACACAAGGTTTATCTATTGTTATAATTCAAGTTATGATCATCAATAATTATATCAATAATTATTGTGCAATGATCTTATAAATAAAATAGTTATACTGACATGTATTGTTTAGCCGTTCTAATAATCTTCCATGTTCGTATTTAACCAAATATACTTCATTGATTAAACATAATATGTAGCAGTAAGTTCTAGCAGTTCTGATGTTAGGGTGCAAATTGCAATGATAATGATGGAAGTGTCAAATATAATAAACCATTGACACCATTCAGAATGTTTTAATTATAGTGTATGAATATATGACTGAATTGAATTCATAGATAAAAACAACACCATTAATTGTTCCCAAGATCGTTAGTAGAAAATTAATAAATTGATCAATTTCGTTAATAATCTAAAATGTTTCCAAAATAATCTGGAGTTGAATACAAGAAAACATACAAACAAAACATTCAAGAAGATCTAATATAATTACTTCATATAAATTTTTGAATCATACTTCAAAAGATAAACCATAATGTTGTAATTGGTAATATTTAACCTACATAACGACTAAATCGTCAAGTAGTCTAAGAGATAAATGTAAAATCAAACTTACAATAAAAAGAAATTAATGTTATTCACTTGAAATAGATGAATTCTCCTTCAAAATGTGCCAGAAAATCGCCCCCATGGTGAAGTGTGTGGTTAAAATGACCCAAAAACCGTGTTTAATGGAGGTGGTTACAAGAAGTTTTTGGGGAGACACGGTCGTGTGATTGGATAGGCTAAAAACAACATGGTCATGTGGTCCACAAAAATCCTCCAAAAATCCGCCTCAACACGACTGTTGTCTTGCATTTTCCAACTTCAATTTCAATGTCCAAAATCATCACTCGGTCTTCCTTTAGCATCCAAAATCAACCCGCAATCGCTCCAAACCTACAAAAACAGCCAAAATACACCCAAAATAGATTGTGTGCCACCAAAGTATGTTTTCCATAAAATGATATTCAATGTATGAAATAAATGCATGAAATGAAATTGAAATTAATCGTAGAAAATATGGAAAAATATTCATAAAAATGCTCTTAACAAATCTCCCAAAGTTAAACCTTTCTTGTCCTTAAGAAAGAACTAGATAAAGAGAAACCTAGAGAGGATGACAAGTGGCTAAGAGGAAAATAAGAAAAAAGAACCAAAAGAGCCAAAGATACTTAGAGGGCATGCATGCAATAAAAATCTACACTAACAAATATGCATGCAAAATGCTTAGATTTTTAAGAAACAATGCAATAATCAACACAAAATAAAAGTGATCCAATCCAATCCACTAACCCTATTTGTGTCAAAACAATTAGGAATATACAAACATGCTACATGCCTTCAATTAACTTAGCCTAATCAAAAGATTATGCATTTCAAGATTGATATTTAGTTATTCCTTAACACAACCCAACAAAATCAAAAGTTAAAAACACTTCTTCAAGGTTATCGATATTTAGTTACCAAATGGAACGAGAGGTGGTCCTATTTCTATGTAGAAGATATGTCATAAAAACATACTCAACGGATTTTTATTTTCAAAAATTTTAACAGTGACTGAACCTAGTTTTTTTTTGTCGAATTAAGACAATCTTTTCCTAAAAGTCATTTTCAAAGGATTTTCTAAAATTTACCCAAATTGGTTGCTCCTCTTACACCACCCATACTCCTCCAATTTATCAACAACTACTCCTCGTGTATTTTTTTCATATCCAAGTCCAAGGAAATCTTTTGACAGCCAAACAGTTTTTCTAATTGTATCTATTTATACAACACATGTTGTGAATTGTCCACTTATTGATTTTTATTCATTTTTCTTTACTCTTTTTGTTTTTCCTCTTTTTATACTTTCCTTTTTTTAACTTTTTTTTTCCTAACTCTTTTATATTTTGTCCCTATACAACTCCTTTGCAGTTTTATTTGCAAGGGCACACCTTCAAAGTATCTAAAGATATGCTCATACTTAAATGTCAGCTTGACACAACATACCAAGATGATGTTCACAATGAGGGTGCTACTATAACATAAATAGAGGAGTACAATTGTGAGGGAAGAGTACATATCTACATGTTCAAGTTATTTGTTGACCTGTATCATTATATTTTTTCCATGACTTTTCCTACCATTGGGGCATATCATGGCTCATAACTGTGACACACTTCTAAGGTATTTTTTGGGGGACTGATGTCAACCCCCAAGGACTCGTAGGTATTTACGAAGTCTTATTTCATCAAGAAGGGTACTTAAAAGGAAATAGGCAGAAAAGACCTTTTAGAGCGTCGGTAAGCTTGAGTCGCTGAAAATTTCATATCTTTTTATGTTTTCCAATTTAGAATTTGATATTAGTTGATCATTCACAAAATGTAGGATTGCTTGCGGGTTCCAAAGGCTAATCTATACCAAAATTTATGATTTGGCGCTAAAAACTCTTTTTTTTCGTTTTACTCGAGAAGTTTCATGATTTGTGCTAGTGTGCTTATGGATTGCTTTTGAGATTTGATGAACACTAGCAAGTTTAGATTCAGGATATGCAACTCATTTACCAACTTTAAATGTTTCTTTGAAAGAGTGGGTTGTTTAGGAATTTGATCAAGAACAATATTTTTTGTTTTAAGCAAAAAATGGAAATGAAAAATCTTTTTGGGGTTTACATAAGTTTTTGGATTAAATATAAAAGTGATTAAAAATTAAAATATTATATATATATATATATATATATGTGTGTGTGTGTGTGTGTGTGTGTGTTTGTGATTTTAGTGTTATCAATATATTTTGGTGTAATTATAATTATTAATAATAAGATAGGCCAAACTTCATTTACTACATGAGCTTGGCGGTGCGGAGTGCACACTCAGTGTGATAAATGTGAACTCAGGAGTATGATGTCCGGGGAAAGTGCCCCTAGGTGCAAGGTTCCAAGGGTCAGCAACCCCTTAGTTGGGTCTAGGGACAGCGCCCCAAGCAGGGTCCAAGGGGTGGAGTCCCTGACGGTGGTTCCTGATGACATCTTGATAATGCAAGCACTAGTTATATCTCATAACTACCGGTTTTGGTGCCAAATCTGGAGGCAACCGGAATAAACTCTTTTTCCCTATACTATAAGATCCTTTTTCTGGTTCTAGAAAAGTGGTTGGAACTTCTATACAGATTCTGTGATACCCTAGGAATAAGTGTCAAAATCATAGATTTTAAAAAGTGATTGCAATCACGATCCCATAAATTATCCAAGTTAATTGATATTCTAAGTCTCCAAAATCATACATTCAAAATCTATGATTTTGTGATGAATATCAATGGTAGAATCTGTTAAAGACACAACTTCCAAATTCGGAAAGTTTGACAAGTTTGAAGGCACTAATTTTTGTTGCTAGCAGAAGATGATACTTTTCCTTATCAATACCCTAAAAGTGGTTCATGTTTTGAGCACTCCGGCACCAGACCAATGGAGGATGAAACCCTTGAACATACCATACGAAGATGCACATAGTAAAATGATGATTACATCTGGAGTGTTCACATCTTAAATGGAATGTCTGACTCTCTATTTGACACCTATCAAAATCAAGAATCTAGAAAAGATCTGAGTGGTGCCCTTGAATCCAAATACATGGTAAAGGATGCCTCAAGTAAGAAATTCCTTGTTAGTAATTTAAATATTACAAGATGGTGGATTCAAGGCTTCTCATGGAATAGTACCATGAACTCATGAGGATTCTGGGATAATTTGAACAGCATAAAATGCAAATGCATGGATCCATTTCTGTTCAAGTGTTATTGACAAATAACTCCCATCCTAGAAAGACTTTAAGCACACAATGAAACACCAAAAAGAAGAGTAGCCTATAGTACAATTTGGCAGTTACTTGAGAATTGAAGAGGGTCTTTGGGCTCAAGAAAATGGCAAGGGAAAAGAAAAGTAAGTTCATGGATCTTAAGTGAACATGGTGGAAGAAGACAAACATGAGAAAAACAACAAAGGAAAACTGAAAAAGAAAGATGACCATCATAAAGGTTCAAACAAGAAAGAAAAACATGTGTGTTGGAATTGAAATAAACCTGGTCACATGAAAAGATATTTTCGTTCGAAGAAGAACAAAAATGGTGCAAGCACTTCTGGACAAGGATCTAATGATCAAGGTCCAAAACCACATGGTCATAATTTTATTTATGAAATGACAACTAATGTTTTTATATATCATGTAACCCTTATTCTTGAATCATTTTATGTTCAGGATGACGATCATGCATGGTAGATAGAATCGGGAGCGACGATTCGTATGTGTAAAGATCTCTCTTGGTTCAAGGATTATGAAGTAGTTAATGATGGATCGGTGTTGTACATGGGATACCATAACAAAGCACTTGTTGTGGGTCGTGGTTGTGTTTCTTTATCTTTTAGTTATGGAAAAACTCTTCTTCATACGAATGTTATTCATGTTCCTAAGATTAGAAAGAACTTAGTTTCCGGTGGTGTAATTAATAAATGTGGATATAAACAAATCTATGGATATGATAAATATATATTAACTACTTATGGTATATTTGTTGGGGTTGGGTATTATTGTAATGGTATGTTTAAGTTGAATGTAAATACCAATAAAGTTGCAGATTCTATATATGTGGCTTGTTCTAGTACTGATGATTCTTCTTTATGGAATGCTCGTTTTGAACATGTACATTATAAAAGAATGCTTGAAATGTCTAAAATTGGATTAATACCATCTTTTGATGTTAACATAGAAAAATGTAAAACGTGTATGTTAAATAAAATAACTAGACAACATTTTCCTAATGTTAAAAGGAATTATGTTATGCTTGAATTAATTCATAGTGATCCATGTGACTTGAATTCAATTTCATCCTTAGGAAATAAGAAATTCATAATTATTTTTATAGATGATTATTCTCATTTTTTTCTTTGTATATTTGTTACATTCCAAGAATGAAGCTCTTGATAAATTCAAAATTTATAAAAATGAAGTTGAATTGCAACAAAATGGTTTAATCAAAAGACTTCACAATGATCGTGGTGGAGAGTATTATTATCCTCGTTATTTCCAATTTGGTCTATGAAATTCCTTTGGAATAAGAATCAATCGTGAATATCAAGAAATATCAATTTCACAATCTCATTACATTGAGAAAGCGATTAATAAATTCAATTGTTAATATTGTTCTCTCCTATAAGTACTCCTTTCAATCCACGTATAAAACTTATGCTAAACACTAATGAAGTAGCTTTACAACTTGAATATTCAAAGGTTAATGGTTGTTTTATGTATGTTATGACCAATACAAGGCCTTATATTTCATTTTCTATAGCAAAGCTAACTAGGTTTATTAGCCATCCTAGTAATCATCACTGGAAAGCAGTAAGGAGAGTGTTGAAATATCTTAAGAAAACCATGGATTTTGGTTTGACTTATGTAGGGGTTCCTTCAGTTATTTAACAATACTCAGATGCTGGTGGGAACACTAATGTTGAGGATCACTCTTCTGTTGGACTAGTGTCTAAGACCGTAACTATATTTGGTATTTACTTGACCCGATTGTGCATGGTCCTTTTGGGTTGCCTTCACTTAAGCAACTAGACAGGATGGTTTATGAAGAGAGAGAGAGAGAGAGAGAAAGAGAGAGAAAGAGAGAGAGAGAGAGAGAGAGAGAGAGAAAGGCTATTATGATTTATTAATACATTATATGAATAATATATTAAAAGAGAAATCATATAGTTTAATTAATATTGGTCAAGAATTAGTTAAGAATTAATTATGTGGCTAAAAGAGATTAATTAAATAAAGGGGACTGGAACTGTCAGTTATAAGATAATTGATTTTTGGGTTGTGAATTCTTATGGATATAAGGGGGGACGAAAATTAGAGTGTAAGCCCATTCTAATTTCGTCCAAGGGGCCTTATTCAAGAAGGTTCTTAAGTTGCTTAGGGCCTAAGTCATCCAATTAGGGTTTTAACCAAAACCCTAGCAGCTCAGCTATATAAGGACCCCTACAGCAGGCAAAACCGGATACCACTTATACCATAGAGTCCTTGAGCCAATTTTTTTCCTCCATTCCCTTCACTTCTAGATCATTTTCTTGATTGTAGTGTTTGTGAGCCATTAGAGGTGTTACACTTGTGACACTAAGCCTCTTGAAGATTGAAGATTCTTGCAATTTTTGAAAGGTATCATCTAAACTTGTTTTGTTATAAATCTCGATTTCAAAGTATGCTAGATTAGGGTTTATAAGCTTTGGATAAATTTTCCTGTACAACAGAGAAACCTATATCCAAAGCTTTAGGGTTTTGCATGTGCACATAGGATGGTCTTTTGCTCAAAACCCATCAATGGTATCTAAGCGAGGCTTGGTTTCTATTGTATTTGATGCATGGTTTATTTATTTATTGCTAAAAATCAATTTTTTTGCTATCTGCTTGATTGAATCGTCGAGCCGAATGAGGTACTCCACGAGTATGATGAACTCGGCGAGTCCTGCAAGGGGCTCGACGAGTCGGGCTGTCAGACCGAGGGATTTTCGGGATTTTCTGCTAGTTTTGACTTTGGATAATTGTCATAACTGTTTCTAATTGATAACATACGAATTTTGTTCATTACTTCTGATTATCCTTGTCAAAATAAAAAGATTTTGTCATTTAATTAGATAATTATTACCTTTTTTGATAAATGTTAATTATTTGAATTATTTGATCATTATCTTGCATGAATATGGATTAGGTCAAAATTACATAACCACCAAAATTAACTGCTTAATTGTTTATTTGAATTTTGATCTCTATAGTTTTGAAATGTTTCAAAACTTTCCCTTAAGTTTTGGAATTTAATTTTTGGATTAAAAGTTTAATTTTGAAATAATTAAATTCCAAACCCTAGAATTTTACAAGTTTAAAATTCACCCTATACTATTATAATATTATAAGAATAATTATTATATATGTATAACATAAATGCTAGTCTTACCGTTAGTAGGCCTCATTTACGAAGCCGATCTATAAGAGGGTATAAGGTTATAGCCTATAAAATTATCGTCTAATGAGTTTCCACTCTCACCCACCACTTCCTTTATTGGTGGAGGGTCATTAGAAAAATGGGTAGGATAGGGCAACCAATTCCTCATTAAAAGTATAATGATTTATAAAGTAACAAAATATTTTTATAAAATTCACAATCTTAGTTACTTTAGGCAAAATGTGAATATGATGCTCTTCCATGAAATTACACTTTGTACCCTTGTCGAGACGTTAGTGGAACCTGTGTGGTTAACCAACACACTAATTTGGGTCTTAGAAACGGTGGCAAAGGTGGCAAAGGGTGACTCGATGTTTGTCATAGATCAATGGAGCGTGTGTGGTTAACTGGCACATTGATTAGGTGACTGTAACATTGAGGGCACCATGTACATTTGCATGGTTATTCACACCCTGTTTATGATCCTCGGTATCCCAGTCACAAACTTGAGGGGCATATCGAGATTTAAAATGCCATTGAAAAATTCAATGAATCTCAAAAGATCTAGGAGTTTCAATACATTTAAAACCTAATTGCTTTGTTTTTCATGGTGGAAATTAGTGAATCGTCATTCACTTACCTTCAAATTATTTGTTGTTTAGATTAAGGCGTCCCTCTTCTAAATTGAAAATAATGTTGTTGTATCCTAGCTGTTAGGTCCCAATTGAATGAATCAAACTAGTTATCAAAACAAACAACAACAAGAATGAATAGAATAAAACGATAATCAGGCAATGCAATGTTCATTCACAAAAACGTCTAGTACACCCTTGAAGAACACACACTGGCCATAAACTGTATTGACTCTTCACTCAATACGTCATTCTATTTTGACAGACACTAACACTCTTTATAGGGATAGGTTAGCCATGAACAGGGTTTATGGCCGAACACACTTTCACGACCGTAAACCTGTTCACGACCGTGAACACCAACACAACCGCAAACTATACCAAAATCAACAATACATGACCAAGAACCTATTAAGACCTATACATATGATTGCCTAGCCCAAACAACTAAATAATGACCTATCAATCTCCCCCTTGGTTTGTGGCTAGCATGAGCTCAGTCCTTTTCAACTACCAGCACATCCGATCTCCCCATTGCACCCAGCCACATTCCTTTGTCAATGATCTCAGCAATAATGCATGTGAACTCTTTAGCAGCAGGTTCCAAAACTTCCTACTCACATATAATGTGATGAGCAGCTAAGGTATGAATGTCCCTATCACCAGATTGAAGAAAGTTCCTCTTATCGATCAGATGAAAGACACCATCTTTGAACTTTATAACTGCATAGGTTGTGGCTTCATCGTACAACCAATATAGCATGTTGAGCAAAGAACCATCATAGGAGTTCTTGATGAGGGGAATCTTTATCAATTGCTTTGTTAGAGGCCACATAACGTTTTTGATAGACTTGTTGGTGATCGGGTCATACACTCCTTTAGCAGTCTTTAAGAATGACTCAACAGTCTTCATCCCATCGAATCCTCTCCTCACTTGGTTTTCCAAGAAGTTTTTGAAATCAGTCGCACGAGGATCATTTGAGGGATTGTAAAAAGGAGTTGCAGATAGTTCAGAAAGATCCACATTGGTGAGAGAAGAAAAATCATTTTGATGCTTATAATATTCCACGGTTTGCTTTTTCTTTTCACCAGCCAGCAATTAATTTTGTCATGAAATCCCTACATCCAAATTCCTGACCAATCGCCATATTTGTGCTGGAACCTTTTCTTATTTAGCTCGGTCACGGTGAGTTGAGGCTGATCACCACGAAGATTTTGATCAGAATTCTTCATGAAAAGCAAACCTCCTCTTTTCTGTGATGTGACCTTCCTCCCTCCTCACCTTATTGTAATTCTGGATGGAGCTTTCTCAGGTTCCTTTTCAAAGCGGTCAACAATCATAGTAGTTATGACTGGTGCATTATCAGGCTGATCAAGAATTGATGTAGTGATTGGGCCAGGTTTAGAAATATGGGTAGCTCTTAGGCATTCAGCTGTTGTTTGAAATTTATCTCCGAAATCAGCAATAAGCCTATTCTTCAAATCAAAATATCCAGCTGACAGAGCACCAAGATTAAGTTGGAGGTTAGAAATCTGTTTAGATTTCTGAACATTTTCTAGTTGAAGGTCGGAGATCTGATAATTCTTCAGAGAGTTTTCAACTTCAAGCTTAGAGACTCGAGAATCGAGGTTCTCAATTTGAAGATCCTTTTCAATGATTTTCTGTTTAAGCATTGTGATCTCCCCCTTAGCTCTGTATTTGATGGGTCTACCCCCTTGAGCTGCCTTCCCCCAATAGATATACCATTTCACGAACAGGAAGGTCTTATTCATGTTCTGCCAAGAACCTAGCGAGCCTTATAGAGGCAACATCATGCTCAGACCTTACAGGGGAGGAACCCCCTGGAGTTGAAGAGCTCCCAGCCTCAAATGAAGACCGAAGACCACTTGGTTCTTCTCGGGTTGGTGGCATTGATGATGTGGCGGCTGAAGCTACAGGCTGTGTTGGTAGAGCCTGTTCCTTTATAAGTACTCCCGACCTAGGATTTGCTCTTCTTCTTTTCAAAGGAGGCTGTGAGGCTTTTGTCATTATCGGATCACTCTCAGACGCCAAAGATGTTGGAATTTCAACATTTAGGGGAAGAAGCCTTAAAGTTGAATTCATAATATTTCAAGTGTCGGCAGTCTGATCAACTGAAGGAGGCGTTTCTTCTTGAATATTAACTCTCCATGTCTCCGTTGTGCGTTGCACAGCATCATCGAAACCGTTAAAGAAAGAGCTAAGGTCCTTACTTATAGGACAATACTCATTTTCAAACGCAAAACTGATATCTTCATTTAAACCTGACATATCGCCACCAAAAGAATCATTATCAATTCCAAAAACTTCATCATCATCATCATCATCATCTACATCTGCATCTTCACCCTTACTGTACTCACTTTGAACTTGCACAGACATTAAATAATCATGTTCCTCAGCCACGATTGCGGCCGGAGGAACTCTGCTGTCTTCATGATAAGAAACAGTTATCACATCATCTTCTGTTTCCATACGGTCAGAGGACTCGTGAGACTCACATGCATCACTTGATTCAGAAAACATCCCGAACTTCACCAAAGGGTATTTGCCTTCAAAAATAAACTTACCCTTATGGTTTCGTTTCATTAAACCATAGGTGTTTGACCCAAGAGATTTCATGTCTAACATTTCTCCTCCTTGTTCAATCTTCGGGTAACTGTTGTTGATTATCCATTGTAGGAATCTTGGGTACATAAGGAATTTATCTCTTTTCTTTCCTTCAACATTCCCGATCAATTCATCCATGATGTATTTAGAGATGTTGAATTCAAGACCTGCGACAAGAGCGGTGATAGCACCTGTGTTCAGTAGAGAAATTTCATCCGCTCCAGATTTTCTTCCCGAGATGCAGCTCACGAAGACATGAGCTAGAAACCTCCAGTATGGAGGTAACAACTTATTGATGGTTGGAGGAAATTCTCCATCAATTCGGTGATTTCTTGTGTTTGATCCAATGCAATCTCGGTCAGAAAACTTGGGTGGTCATCATTTCTCATAACATCTCGGATGATCTGCTCTTTAACAACAATTTTTCTTCCTTTAACAGTTGCGTTAACAAATTTTGAACCACCATCTCCCCTTTTCACTACTGTAGTGCTCTAAAACTCCTTAATTTGGCTTTGCTAGATCATTGGATTTAAAGTCAGAGCAGAAGCTAGGCAGCATTTCTTCAAACCATGCACCATTGACTTGAATTTACCATGGGCTGCTAGTGGGTCCACCAAAAAGATCGCCAAATTGTAACTGTCAACAAACTTATGTTCAACCATTTTTTATCCGCACTTAACCAAGCTAGTGAGAAAACAAATTATTTAAACATTTAAGATTAAGTTTTTACTCGTTAAACAGTTTAATTAGGCTTCAATGGTGATTAAGTGTTAAAATCAAAATTTTCATGTCCAAAAAAATGGGGTTTAAGGTTAGAAAAAGTGTTCACAGCCGTAAACGGGTTTACGGTCATAAACCCTTTAATGGTCGTAAACCCTGCAAGGGCCGTAAATGTCCAACAGATGACTTTCTTCGATTTAACTCTCGATTCACGGTCGATTGACTATTAGATTAGCATCATGGTGATCGCAATAAGCATACCTACAAGAGTAAATGAGTGATTTCACGAAAAATTGAGGAATCAAAATCGAATGAGAGAGAGAATCGGTTAGAGAGTTCACGGCCGAAAACTTGATGTGAAAGTCAAAAGTGATTTAGCCGTGAACACCTGCTTTTATTCATGGACCATACCCGGTCCATCACCCATGGGCTGCAACCCAAAATGCTTAAAAATTAAGCCAAATACTCCAAAATATTTAAAAACAATGCATTATGAGGATGAAAAAAATTAAAATAAAATAAAATAAAATAAAATCTAAAAAATTTAAACTAAAAAAATTTGACTAAATTTTTAATTTTTCAATTTCTGAGAAAAATAAAATAAAAATAAAAATAACATAACACATATTTCCTTTTTCACCAATTGCATATATTTCTTTTGTGATGTTAAGATCAAAGTTTTAGGAAAATCTTAATCCATTTTTCTGTACCTTCACATTCGTGACTAGATCTGGTCAATTGTCGGTATTGTGATCCACTTAAGCACGAAAAATTGTAACAGATGAGGACATAATACAAGTAACAAGGTATTTGATTTTATGATCCTAAATAATATTTGTAGAAGACCATTTAGCTGACAACGACCACAGATATTATTGTCCACTTAAACTTAGTAGTGAGATTTACAGACAACCTATTGAATGTTCAATTTTTAGGTGTACCAGAACGTGTTTCCCACTTCCTGACATACTCTGATAATCAAGAACCTCCAGAATACTTTTTACTTTAGGTGAGCAGACAACTATTAAGAGGGAAGTCAGATTTAGAATGCGTATGTTGTATACGCATGTCGAATTTTCCAATCACAAAGAGGGATAAACATATGACTAACTGGATAGAGGTATTGAAAAGTAGAATGATGCATATGTTGTGTTCCAGGTCGGATAAGGACTTATCATGCAAATGAGACAGCATATCACTAAAATACAGAAAGAATATGCATAGATAAGAAAATGCATAGAAGTAGAGTTGCATATGTTGCAGTCCAGGTCGGATCTTCACATTAAGGAGAGCAGGCAACATATGACAAACAAAAAGAAAGCAAGAAAATAACCTTCTACATACCTACTTTATTGGAATTTCCCAGTCGCCATATCAGTACCAGAGTTTAAGCCATACATCCATACATCAAGGAAAAGTTATGCCACTGTACTAGATACAGATTATTTAAGTGTATCCGCAGATTCCCATGTATATCTCCCTTCTCAATCTACATGAGTGTCGTATTGTCAAGCTAAACAGAACTATCTAAGTTATATTTTTCAAGTCCTTTCATAGTTCAACTATACCTAGTCTGGTCCATTTAAATCTTTCGTGCCTACTAGTGCATCGAACACAGATCCTAGACATTCCAGTGTTGGTACCTTACACAAACCTAAATTGTCTGTTATTACTCGGTTAATATCACTTCCCATCACATCATCTATAGCAAAAAGCTACTGAAAGAACACTATTTTTGGATTTTTTATTTTCTTTTTTTTTTTGTTTGGTTTTTGTTTATTTCTCCCCCTAAATTTGTGCATGGGAGAGAATGAAAACTAAATGGGCAAACTTAAACTAACCTAAAAATAAAATTTAGTCCTCAAAGCATATCATTTTCAAAAATCCCACAAGCACATCAAATTGAGCTTTGTTAAACGGTTTTGTGAACAAATCCACCATATTATTAGAAGTGGGAACTTGTTCCAACTGAATGAATGAACTCTCATAACAATCTATGATAAAATACACTTTAATATCGATATGCTTTGTTTTCGAGTGTTGGACTGGATTTTTAGCAATTTAAATTGCAGCCTCGTTATCCCAAAAAATAGGGGTTTCTAGAAAATTCAAATCATAATCCATGAGTTGATGTTGTATCCAGATAACTAGAGAACAACATGCAGAAGCAGCTACGTATTCCGCCTCTGCTATTGAGGTTGAGACTGTATGACGTTTCTTGCACTGCCATGACACCATCCTATCACCAAGAAATTGGCATCCTCCAGACGTTGATTTCCTGTCAAGCTCACAGCCTCTGTAATTACTGTCAACAAAAGCATATAAATCAAATTCAGAATTTTTAGGTATCGAAAAATTCTTTTGACAATGATAAGATGTGAAAGTTTAGTATTAATCTGATATCGTGCGTATTGACAAAACACTAACATAATGTCTGGCCTACTTGCGGTTAGATACATTAACGATCCGATCATTGATCTGTAGTCAGTCTTATTTATGGATGTACCATCAATATCAGGAGTCAACAGAAGTCTCTCGGCCATCAGTGTCAGTGCAGGTTTTGCGTCTCGAAACTCGAACTTCTCTAGCATATCTTCAACATACTTAGCTTGATGTATCAGGATTCCGGTTGAGTCTTGTTTGACCTGAAGCCCCAAAAACATAGTCATCTCTCCCAGAGAACTCATCTCAAACCTCTTCTTCATAAATCTTTTGAACTCCTTGCATAGTTGTGGACTCGTGGACCCGAAAATGATGTCATCGATGTAGATTTAAAATAGAATCTTATCGGCAACAGCATGGTTGATGAACAAGGTTTGATCGATTGTTCCCCGTGAATAGCCATGCTTGAGCAAATACTTCGTAAGAGTTGCATAAGACGCCCTTGGAGCTTGATGTAACCCGTGTAAAGTCTTGTCCAACCTGTAGACGTGATTTAGAAACTTCGAATTGACAAACCTAGGAGGTTGATCAACATAGATTTCTTCCTTCACAGCGCCATACACGAAGGTAGTCTTGACATCCATCTGGTAAACCGTGAAGTTCATGTAAGAAGCGTATGCGAGGAAAATGTGAATAGCCTCCAAGCGAGCCCCCGAAGCATAAAATTTGGTGTAGTCAAGACCCTCAATTTGGCGCAATCCACATACAACCAATCGGGCCTTATTTCGTACAATGACCCCTGAATCATCTTGCTTGTTTTGATAAACCCAGTGTGTGTCGACTGACTTCTTGCCCTTATGTAATTCAACAAACTTCCAAACCCCTAGTTTTTCAAACTGATTCAACTCCTCATGCATAGCATCCACTTAGTTGGGCTCATTCAAATCCATTTCAAAATTCTTTGGCTCTATTTGAGAGATGAAGCAGCAATAGAGACATGTATTTACATCTCCACTCTGACTCCGTGTTCGATCAATGTCGCCCAGCTGACCAATGACATTTTCGATCGAGTGATCGCATTGAATTCTAGAAGGAAGGTTGTAGTTGATGTTATTGAGCGTTACGGGAAGGTTGTGAATTTTGACAACTCCATCATCTTCTGAATGATCCACCTCAGACAGTTTGGAATCGAGAGAGGGGCTTGCCATGAACTCGTTTGCAATTGTTTTGTGAAAGATTAGTTCCATAAATGTTTGAGTAACAACAGAAGCATCTCTGGACATGAACTCTCTAGTGGCATCAGCATCTGGATTTTTTTTTTTGACACTGAGACTCTGACAAATCGCTTGGAACAAATGCATCCACTGAAGGATTCGTAGAGGACACCATCAGGGACTGTAAACAACTTCTTCGTCTTCATCTTCAATTACAACCTTTGAACCAGAGCTGGAACTAGACAAATCATATGAAGACACTTTGAATGATTTGAATAAAGATGTGTAGTCAAACAACCAATTTGGACTGACTCTGGCATCCATCTCGTTCTCCTCCAACCAGTGCACATCGAAGGATTCTACAATTTGCTTTGTCTTTTTGTTGTAGACCCAATACGCCATGCGAGCAGCATACCCTACAAAGTAAAAATCATCAAATTTGGGATTGGATTCTAGATGAAAGAGTATGCAAGGACAACCAAAGATATGGAAATGGCTAACAGATGGCTTGTGACCATAGAGAATTTCATATGGAATCTTCATTTGAGATTTGTTGATCAAAACATGATTTTGAACATAACAAGCCATGTTGATCGCCTCGGCCCAAAAGAAAAACCGGAAGTTTGGAGTCACATAACATCATCCTTGCGGTGTCTTCTAGAGTTCAGTTTCGCCTCTCAGCAACACCATGTTATTGCGGTGTGCGAACGACACTGTACTGACGCACTATCCCCTTTTTTGCACAAAAGTGATCGAGAACGGCATTCTTGAATTCTGTCCCGTTATCAGATCAGAGAGCCTTCACCCGGTGGTTGGTCTGGTTCTCTATCATCACAATAAACTTATTAATCATGTCAGTAACCCCAACCTTGTTGGACAAGAAGAAAAACCACGTGAACCGCAAAAAGTCATCGATCACAAGCACACAATATGAATTTATGTTGCTGTTGACGATGTTGACCGGACCAAATAAGTCCATATGTAACAATTAGAGCACCTGGTTGATTGTATTGACATGTTTAGGTAGGTGTAGTATTCTGTGATGCTTTCCTTGGGCACATGACACACACTTTTCGAACGTGATGAAATCTCTGACAGGAAGTCCACGCACCATGTCATTCTTTGCAAGGCGATTTAGGTTCTTTGTGTTAGCATGTCCGAGACTTCGATGCCACAACATATCATTTTGCTCAGAAAATTTTAAGAAGAGGCAAGTGACTTGTTCCAGAAGATTGTTGTTCATGTCAATGATATATGCATTTCCATCCCATTTTGATGTTACAAGAATCCATTCATCTGGAATGACAATGCTTGGCTTCAAAATTAGACATTCTTTATTAGTGAAATATGCCGAATAGCCCTTGTCAACAATCTGAGAGACGCTCAACAAACTGTGCTTTAACTCGAACGCATAGCTAACATTCTCGAAGCTCAACTCTCCATTGGAAACTATTCCTTTTTTAGTGATTTTTCCGCCATCTCCTCCCACAAAGGAAACGTATCCCCCATTAAAGTTCTGAATGTTGTGTAGTTGGTAGATGTATCATGTCATGTGTCTGGAACAACCAATGTCGACATACTATGGTCTGGCGACATTCCTCCGTAGTTTTTCCTGTACAATGAGAGGGATTATTGAGATTTGGGAACCTAGGTCATTATAGCCCTGGGTGTACCCTTGACTTTGACAAATTTATCCTTTTGATTTTTCAAATTTGCATTCATATCAGAAACACTTTCAGAGGATGAAGATGATCGGACAGTAGTAAACTTGGGCACCCATTGGTAGTTAGGTTTTAAGGTATTCACAGGTGATTTAGAAATATTTTTCCTTTTCTTCGAACGTTTAGATTTTCAGCTGCAATTAGTCGAAGATCCAGACGCACCCTTTGACGAGATTGAGTTTGGCTTAGTCGTAGTCGATTTTGGCAAAATACTTGTGGCTGGTTTAGAGAAAACCTATTTGTTCAGTTTAGGATTAGCCATTTTCTTATTATCATGAACTTTCCAATCATCATCATGAAGACGAGATCTCGAGGACTTTCTCATTAAAGACCTTCCCCAGGGCTCGTTTTCTTTCCTCCGTGTTGAAAAATGCACAAATGCCCTGTTGAGACAATTACGAGCAATGTGGCCGACAGTACCACAGTTGAAACATATTTGCTTATTATCATTAAACCTGGTACCGCCTTTATCAGATTTCATGCTCTTATTGACTTTTTTAATTTTCCTACACGTGCAAGTACATGAGTCAGATTGTGTGATACGTGTAGAAGGTGTGGATGTGCTAGTGTTAGATTTAGATTTAGTAGATTTCAAAAAACCAACACCACATTTATCAGAAACATTAACATTAACATTTGACACCAAATCATCACAAACTAAAACCTCACTTTTAACATCACACACTGACTCAACATCGTTCAAAATAGGAACACCAAATTTTGACACAAAATTATTTTTAGACACTTTCTTTCAGCCTCTTTCTTTTCCTGACTTAAAGACGAATCTACATAGGAAGTATAAATGTTAGTAACTAACTCCATAGCACTATGTTTTGTGGCCTGTTCAGCAGCTGATTTACCATAAACCATAAATGGTACTCGGTCTATCTCCCCCTAGGTCATAGGTTGAGCAGTGTAAGTGTGATTGAATGGAGGAGGGACACTCTCATAACCTATTCCTACTTGCTTTCGATCCTTCCATTTCATTTGCTTCTGATTTATTGTTGCCACTTTTTCACTTAACATAATTTTTTAAAGTTAAAATCGGCATTTTCAAAACGTATTTTAAATGTGTTAAGTTCCTCAGTGACAACAGCAAGTTGTTTCTTTATGTAATTGTAATTTTCACATTTGTTGTTATAATCTTCCTGCAACTTCCTAAAGTCGCTAGTCTTGGCCTCTAATTTCTCTTTTAGTGGTCTCTGATCTCTCTTAAGTTCATACCTTTCATATTTTAAGTCCTCGTTCTCTCTCTTTAGTAACTTGATTTGATCATGCAAAAATTTAATAGTTTTAATATAGGATTGAGAATAACAATTTTCACTCACCTCTGGCTTTGCAGACTCAGGGGTAGTCTGTACCATAAATGCAAATTCCAGATCCATCATCTTTGCCTCTGGGTCCATCTCAGCTTCTCCTTTTGCAGTGTTATTGATTTGGGCAAGATGCGCATTCTCAGGTCTCGAGATGTTCAAGGCTTGAATTTGGTCTTCCCAATCAAATGACTGAGCTACTACAACAAGATTTGCGGGCTGGTTGCTGGTGGTAGCTCCCATGCTGTTACCTACTACCACCATTGTTCTTTTGTTGTTTTCCCTTCTATCAGACTTTGGGAAGTCTCCGGAAAAATGATCAGGTTTATGGCAGTTAAAGCATCAGAGTTTGCCTCTATTGAACCCCACCTTCTTTTCAGCATTCATTCCCCAATTATTTTTGCCTGTCTTCTTGGAGAAATGTTGTGCCCTGAATACCACCATAGCAATTTTCCATGTAATATCCATTTCCTCAACATCTTCAGGATGAATTTGATCCAAGTCAGCGAAAGATAGTTGAGGAGGAAGTTCCCCAGCCACGAAGGCATTGTAGTAGTTGACAAGATTGGTAGCAACAGCCAAAATTTCTTCATTTTCCTTGGGAGTAGGAGCTGAAACAGGTGTTGTTGAAGAGGAAGCAACTTGTGGATAAGATACTAAAGGTTGAACATTTTGCACGGATGGAATGGCATATGATGATGATTGAGAAGCAACAAACGGTTGAACTTGTGAGTTAGCAAACATTTAACCTTGGGGTTTTGAAATAGCAAAAGCTTGACTTTGAGGAGTGGTAAAGGATGATAAAGCATTGTTTGTAAAAATTCTGATATTTGCAGTTTAGTACGAGTTCACATGATTGATCTCTCTCTATTTATCGTCCAGATCACATGCTTTGATGATGGCCATGGTTTCGGCTAGACTAAGTCGGTTAAGATCTTTTGTTTTCTTGATGACAGCAACATTCATATCCCATGCCTTTGGAAGAGAATTCAACAGTTTGTTATCAATTTCAGATCTTGGCACTGAAATTCCAGCGGAACTCATTTCAGTGGTTAGTGTGATGAATCGTTGAAGTTGAGCTTCCAGGGTTTCTCCAAGAATGTGGTTGAACATATTTAACTTTTTTCTCAGCATATCCTATCAACTTTGTTTCATGTCCTCGTTTCCTTTATATACTTCAATCAAAGCTTCCCACAACGCCTTTGCTGAAGTGTATTCTTTAAAACCTTGTGCAATCTTTGGGGATAAGGCCATTGTGAGTGTAGTCAGTACCTTTTCTTGTTGTTCAACCTTTTCAAAATCTGCTTCAGTGTAATTATCAATATCCTTGTCAATGACATCTCCATTTTTCGAGTGTTGTTGTGATCTAGACCGGACCTTTTAAAATGTTTCTCCAGATTTTGAAGTCTTTCATCTTAATGTATTTTTCCATTCGATACCTCCATTTTGGAAATCCTTCAGTGGACAGTAAGCGAGGAATTCGAGTAGTGGTTCCCATGATAGTTTCCAATTCTTGATGAGCAGTCAAAGTTTGTGAATACATTTTTTTAATTTTCTAAATTAAGTGAAAAGATATTTGAAAACAAAAATTAGAACAATATAAGTGTTTACGGTCGTACACTGAATTCACGGTTAACAGATTGCGACCAAGTGAAGCTTTTATGGTCCAAGAAGTGTTTACGTTCAACACTTGATGAATGGTTTTCGGTCAAATAATCAATCACAGTTAGATGATGGTTTACAGTTCTTGAAGTTGAATGGTTTACGGCTGACTTAAGTGATTACGACCATATACCCTTCAATACAGTAGACCACAAACTCCCAGATTTTGATGATAATGATTGCTTTTGATCCATTTTTGATTCCCTCAACTTTGAAAACAAGATTAGATGCAAAAACAAGCCTGAACTATCAAAAAAAAAACTCCTTCAACCGCAAACGAGACTTGAATCTGTTTTGACACTGTACTCGCTCTGATACCAGTTGTTAGGTCCCGATCGAATGAATCAAACCGGTGATCAAAACAAACAACAACATAAATGAATAGAAGAAAAAGATAATCAACAAATGCACACGTTCATTCACAAAAATGTCTAGTACACCCTTGAAGATCACACACTGATCGTAAACTGTACTGACTCTTCACTCAATACGTCAGTCTATTCTGACAAACACTAACACTGTTTATAGGGGTAGGTTGGTCGTGAATAGGGTTCACGACCGAACACACATTCACGGCTGTAAACCTGTTCACGACCGTGAACACCAACACAACCGCAAACTATACAAAAATCAACAATACTTGACTAAGAACCTATTAAGACCTATACATATGATTGCCTAGCCCAAACCACTAAATAATGACCTATAACTAGCCCTAATTTCTTATTTGGTTGTTTAATTGGGGATTCTTATCTAATCAACTTTGTCTCTTTTCCTTTTCAGACGTCGAACTCAAAAAACAACGCTTCAGGCTCAATCACCCCCGGCTCATTCTCACTCATGAATTTGTTTGGGAGGGTGATCTTCGACGGAAACAATTTTAACGATTGGTTCCGCAACATAAGGATGGTCACCCTATACGAGGAAAAGGAGTATGTCCTCGATAAGGAGATGAAATAGGTGAACATCAACACTACTACTCCCGAGGAGATCACTGCCTTTAAGGCCCATGAGCATGATGCCACAAAATTCGATTGCATCATGCTAGCGACCATGACTGCCGAACTCCAAAAGTCCTACGAGGACTTCTATCCCTACGACATGCATCAGAATTTACTTCAAAGGTACCACCAGAGTGCAAGGCAAAGGAGGTACGAGATCTTCACTTCGATGATCACGACCAAGATGACGGACGGAGAGTCTGTCACTACTCATCTGTAGAAATTGCAGAGGTATGTCAACCGCCTGATGAAGTTAAATGTTAACTTCGATGAAGAGTTGGCGATTGACATCATTCTTCATTCACTGTCACTCTGCTTCAACCAGTTTTCCATGACCTACCACATGAACAAATAGGAGGTGACGTTGAGCAAGCTTCAAGGGCTATTAAGGACTGATGAGAGAAACCTCAAAAACAAATCTGTTCCACAAACTCCTACTCCTATAGCTGCCCCCGTCTTGGCTATTAGGCAGGGGAAGGGTAAGAAGAGAAGGCTCCTTTAAAGAGCTACCACAAGGGAAAGTCCCATGATGGCACCTCTTCTAGTGGAACCAACGTTGGTCCCAATGCACCCACCTCCAACCTAGAGGATGTAGACTTCTATCACTGCCACGACAAAGGGCATTGGAAACGAAGCTGCCCGAAGTATCTGCAAGATATCAAGGATAGGAAGATCAAGTCATCCTTCACAAGTATTTATACTGTTCAATCTAATGATTCATCACATGTTATTTCTTGGGTTCTTGATACAGGCTGTGGTTTTCACATTTATTCTGATTTGCAGGGCCTAAGAAGAAATAGGAATGTGGATCATGGGAAGATAAACCTGATCATAGGGAACACAAGAGTGTCGCCTGTCAACAAGATTGGAGTTTACTCTTTAGTGCTTAGTAATGGATTAGGACTAGATTTGAATAATTGTTGCTATTCACCTAAAATAGCAAGAAACATCATTTCTTTTCATGGTTTGTATAGACAAGGATTTAGATATTCATTTGATAATGAAAAGGGTTCGATTAATGCTTATCTTAACGGTGTTTTCTATTTTGAAGCATTGCCTTGTAATGGAATATATGAAACTGTGATGGTTGTAGACAATTTAGGAAATGATGTGTTATGTATCGATTTTTCCAATATTTTGGATAAAGCATGCTTGTGGCATTGTCGTCTTGCACATGTCAACGATAAACGCATAGCCTAACTCCAAAAGGATGGAGTATTTGAGTCATTCAACCTTAGGGACGATGACGTGTGTGAGTTTTGTTTGCTTGGAAAAATGACCAAGTCACCCTTAACTGGTACTTGTGAAAGGGGTAAGGGTTTATTTGATCTCATACACACCGATGTGTGTGGGCCCTTTAGATCCACCAAAAGGGTTGTGAGTCGCTTCTATATGACTTTCACCGATGATCATAACAGATATGGGTATATCTACTTAATCAAGTACAAGTTGAAAACCTTTGAAAAGTTCAAAGAGTTTAAGAAGGAAGTGAAGAATCAGTTGGGAAGGAAAATCAAGATGCTTCGATTAGATCGAGGTGGAGAGTACCTTATTCTTGAATTCCACGACTACCTCAAGGCATGTGGAATCGTTTCGCAATTGACTCCACCTAGGACACCGTACTTGAATGGTATGGTTGAGAGGCATAATCGAACCTTGCTAGACATGGTTCGTTCCATGATGAGTTGTGCTTCGCTACCTATCTCATTCTGGAGGTATGCCTTAGAGACTGTCGCCCACATCCTTAACTTAGGCGTTGTTTGTTTTTTGGAAAAATCCCCTTCAAAGCTCTTATTGTTGCGCGGCGCAGCACACGCGCAGCACTTTTCATCTCGCAGATGTTTGTTTTTTAGAATTCTTCTGAGTCAAAAACCTCTGCTCGTGCTCTGTTTGGTGCAGCACTTATACTACCTCTTCCAACCTCTTATTCTTCTTTTTTTATTGCTGAAATTTAGATTATATGTTGTTAAAATTTTATTTCACATTTTTTCATTTTTTTTTCGTTTATTATTGTTGAATTTATTTTTTGTTTTTTATATTTAATAATGATAATTTCTTGAATAAATATCATTATTTTTTACTAAAATATGTTTATTTTTTGTTGAAATATCATTATTTTTTTTATTGAAATATCATTAATTTTTGCCGAAATGTTATACATTATTAAATTGTACGTATTAAAAGCTATTTTCGGTTTATAAAATTAGTTTATTTTAATTTTTTAATATCTGCAGCAGTATGTGTTGGGTTTTAGCCATAAGAACTTTCCTATGTGCGCATGCAAAACCCTAATGCTTGGATCTAGGCTTTCTAATAAACATGCTTTTGAATCCAAGACTTCTAATGGCTAATTAGGTTAAACAACAACATTAATACAGGTCTAGAATCATACCTTTGAGTTCCTTGTTGATCTTGTTGTCTTGGAGCTTCTAGAGTCACAATTGTCACTCCTCTAATGGTTTACAAACACCAATAGCAAGCAAGATGATTTAGGAGAGAGGAGAGGGGATGGAATTCGACCAGAGGTTCCTTGCTTTAGGTTCTGAAAGATTGTACACGAATTCCACACCCCAAGGGCCTATTTATACCTTTAGGCTCCTTAAGGGTTTCACCCTAAACCCTAATTGGATAATCTTCACTTAAGGCTATCCAAATCCATTCCATAGATATCCTTATGGACTATTTAGAGCTATCCTAAGGCTCTTAGAAACCGTACAAAGTCAACCCTAATGGATTTACAGTCTAAAGCTTAACTATCAAACAATTGACAGTTTATACCCTCTTATTTAATTAATCTCTTTAAGTCACCAAATTCATACCAATTAATTTATGACTTATATTAATCAAATAGCTAAATATTATTCCTTATAATATTTACTCTCTCTTAACAAATCATCCTTCAAGTTGCTATGGTGAAGGCAACCCAAAAGGACCATGCACAACCGAATATAGTTACAGCCTTAGACACTATTCCAACAGTCTCCCACTTGGATAAGTCTAGTAACTATACAAGTACAATACGGTTTGCAATCATAGCTCTCAAAGACGCTGTCAACTCTGATCTAATCAATCTTGTCCTTTAGATAAGGGATCGTACAGTCCTCTGTTAGATATCATGCTGACAATCCTATGGAATGGTTAGTCTAGCATTTAGATTTCTCGATCTTCGATTTATTTGACATAGAACTTAATCGAACACATCAATTCAGTTCTGACCGGGCCCGACACATAAGTCAAATCAAATCATCGAGTGGCCAAGATATCTCTTCTACCCTCTTAGGATAAAATTTACAGATAAACTTCGACTTATATGCATTTACTTATTCATTAACCAACTATACACAACAATGCGTTTTATAACATCAAGTTACTGATGCGTTTTCGCATTATCAATGCACAATCAATTAACAAATAATAAACCATATATCTAGGTTTTAAGACCATATGATATTATCGTCTTGCGATCACCTTTTATATCGTATTCCATAAGGTGATTCCAGCAAGCGCGGGTTTATTCCAATGCTCAAAACTAGTTCGTAAGCACTCATGAACGTTGCAGCAACTCTTGCTATGTCTAACACCATTTAGACACTCTACACACCAATTCACGACAATCTTCATTCATATCTACTCCCAACATATGAACGATTGTGGACCATTTGAATAATTCGATTATTCCTAATAAACTCAATTATTCTGGAAGTCAAAACATGCAAAGTGAAACAATAGTTAAACAACTAACATGTGATAGTAACTTTACTCATAAATAAAACTTCTTTATTTAATCATCAAATGTTAATTACATTTATCTATTATACGTTTCTAATACTATCTAATCTATGCTAATATCATCCTTCAGCCCAATACTCCTAGCATGCTGTAAGTGCTTAACCCTACTCAGTCCCTTCGTAAGCGGATCTGCTGGGTTATCTTCTGATGATATCCTCTTCACTACGAGTTGTCCTTCTTCTACACGATGTCTAATGAAGTGATATTTTCTGTCGATATGTCGAGATCTACCATGATCCCTCGGTTCCTTGGTCAAGGCAACCGCACCTTCGTTATCACAGAAAATCTCCATGGGCTCCTTTATGGCCGGCACAACTCCAAGATCACCGATGAAGTTCTTCAGCCATATTGCCTCCTTCGATGCTTCGCTCGCTGCGATGTACTCTGATTCGCACGTTGAATCAGCTACGGTTTCCTGCTTGGAACTTTTCCATGTCACTGCTCCTCCATTTAGGGTAAAGACCCAGCCCGACTGCGAACGATAGTTGTCCCTGTCGGTTTGAAAGCTGGCGTCACTATACCCTCGCACCTTCAAGTCATCACTCCCTCCAAGGACTAAGAACCATTCTTTCGTTCTCCGAAGGTACTTAAGGATGTTCTTCACCGCAATCCAATGTGCTTTGCCAGGATTCCCTTGATATCTGCTAACCATGCTCAAAGCGAAGGCTACATCAGGGCGAGTACAAGTCATAGCGTACATGATTGAGCCAACTGCGGAAGCGTATGGTACTCGGCTCATTTCTGCTATTTTGGCTTCGGTACTCGGACGTTGAGTCTTACTCAACTTGGCATTTCCTTGTATCGGTAGTTCTCCCTTCTTTGAGTTTTCCATACTAAAACGTTTTAGTACCTTCTCTAAGTAAGTATTCTGACTAAGTCCAATTAGTCTCTTACTTCTTTCTCTTACTATCCTTATTCCCAAAATGTAAGAAGCCTCTCCGAGGTCCTTCATAGCGAAGCACTTCCCGAGCCAGGACTTAACCTCCTGCAGAGTCGGGATGTCGTTTCCTATGAGTAATATGTCATCGACATATAGAACGAGGAAGCTTACTACACTCCCACTGGCTTTGACATATACACAAGATTCATCTTCGCTTCGTACAAATCCAAACTCTTTGACTTTCTCATCGAAGCAAAGATTCCATCTGCGAGACGCTTGCTTAAGTCCATAAATGGACTTCTCAAGCTTACACACTCTATTCGGATGCTTCGGATCCACAAACCCCTCTGGCTGAGCCATGTAAACATCCTCAGCCAATTTTCCGTTAAGGAAGGCGGTCTTGACATCCATTTGCCAAATCTCATAATCATGAAATGCGGAAATTGCTAGCATCACTCTAATAGATTTAATCTTCGCAACTGGCGAGAAGGTCTCATCATAGTCAACTCCGGGAGTTTGAGTAAAGCCCTTCGCAACCAATCGCGCTTTGTATGTGTGTACGTTCCCATCCACGTCGGTCTTCTTCTTGAAGATCCACTTGCACCCTACGGTCTTACGTTCGGGCACGTAATCAACCAAATTCCAAACTTGGTTATCGTACATGGATTGGATCTCGCTATCCATCGCCTCTTTCCATTTCGCAGACTCCGGGCCTGCCATGGCTTCCTTATAGCTATTAGGTTCATCAAGATTTACTAGTGTACCATCACTAATATACGTGTCCCCTTCGGTAGTAATATGAAAACCATAAAACTGGGGTTGAACTCTAAATCTATCGGAACGTCTAAGAGGTAAGGATTCGTCAATCGGTTCAACCGGAGTTTCCTCCTCGGGTTGAACGCCAGCGGTGGAGGTTCCTTCATCTATCGATTCTTGAATCTCTTCAAGTTCGATTTGCTTCCCACTGTCTCCTTGGCTTATGAGTTCTCGCTCTCGGAAAACTCCTCTCCTCGCAACAAAGATAACATTATCTTTCGGTCTATAGAAGAGATATCCAAAGGAAGTTTGCGGGTAGCCGATGAAAATACATCGCTCACTTCGAGGTTCAAGCTTGTCGTGAGTATCTCGTCTTACGAAAGCCTCGCAACCCCAAACCTTGATATGTGCCAACGAGGGAGCTTTCCCCATCCACATCTCGTGAGGTGTTTTGGCAACCTTCTTAGTAGGGACTCGGTTAAGGATATGGGCGGCAGTCTCTAAGGCATACCCCCAAAAGAAGATAGGTAGTGAAGCACGACTCATCATAGAGCGAACCATATCCAATAAGGTTCGATTACGCCTTTCTGCCACACCATTCAACTGCGGTGTCCTAGGAGGCGTCAATTGCGAAACTATTCCACACTCCTTGAGATAATCGTGGAATTCAAGACTTAGGTACTCTCCTCCTCGATCGGATCGAAGCATCTTGATTTTCCTGCCCAATTGATTCTCCACTTCACTCTTGAACTCTTTGAACTTTTCAAAGGTTTCTGACTTTTGCTTGATTAAATAGATATACCCATATCTACTATAATCATCGGTAAAGGTCACATAGAAGCGGTTCCCATCCTTCGTGGTTGATCTAAAAGGTCCACATACATCGGTATGTATTAGGTCTAATAGTCCCTCACCCCTTTCACAAGTGCTCGTGAAGGGTGACTTAGTCATCTTTCCAAGAAAACAAGACTCGCATGTATCATCTTCCCTAAGGTCGAATGACTCCAACACTCCATCCTTTTGGAGTTGGGCTATGCGTTTCTTGTTGACATGTCCAAGACGACAATGCCACAAGGATGCTTTATCCATACTAGTGGAAGAATCAATATTCAAAACATCATTTCCTAAGTTATCAACAATCATAACAGTTTCATATATTCCATTACATGGTATAGCTTCAAAATAAAAGACACCATTCAGATAAGCCAAAATAGAACCATTCTCATTATTAAAAGAAAATCTAAAACCTTGTCTATATAAACCATGAAATGAAATGACTTTTCTAGCCATTTCTGGCGAATAGCAACAATTGTTCAAATCTAAAACTAAACTATTCTTAAGCACCAAAGAATACACTCCAATCTTGGTCACAGGCGACGATCTTCTGTTCCCCATGATTAGATTGATCCTTCCTTGCTCCACATCCCTACTTCTTCTTAGTCCCTGCGAAAGATGGCTTGATCTTTCCTTCCTTGATGGCTTGCAGGTAGTCCGGGCAGCTTCGCTTCCAATGTCCTATCTTGTGGCAGTGGTGGCACTCTGCCTCCTTCGGGTTAGAGCAGGGCTTAGAGGGATCAACTTTGGTCCCACTAGAAGAGGAACCATCTCGGGCTTTTACCTTTCGATAGTTATTTGAAGAAGCTTTCCTCTTCTTTCCCTTCCCTTGACCAATAGCCAAGACAGGAGCAGCGGATGGATTGGGAGTTGGTGCAACAGACTTGTCCTTGAAATTGCTCTCAGCAACCCTCAAGAGACCTTGGAGCTTACTTAAAGTGACCTCCTCTTTGTTCATGTGGTAGGTCATCCTAAATTGATTATACATCGGAGGCAAAGAGTGAAGCACCATGTCGATCGCCAAGTCTTCGCCGAAGTCAACATTTAACTTGCGAAGGCGGTCGACATACCTTTGCATCTTTTGCAAGTGCACGGTAAGAGATTCTCCATGACCCATCTTAGAGGAAATCATGTTAGTGAAGATCTCGTAACGCTCTTGTCTCGCGTTTTGGTGGTACCTCTCCAACAAGTCTTGATGCATCTCGTATGGATACATGTCCTCATAGGACTTTTGGAACTCGGAGTTCATGGTGGCGATCATGATGCAATGTACTTTCGTCGCATCTCGCTCATGGGTTTCAAAGGCGGTGATTTCGGCGGGAGTAGCAACTTCGGGGTTGATTTTCTCGAGCTTCTCGTCGAGGACATACTCTTTATCCTCATAGCGAGCAATGGTGCGAATGTATCTTATCCATTCGCCAAAGTTCGTTCCATCGAAGGTGACCTTTTGGCAAAGGCTCATCAACGTGAAAGAACTAGCAGCAGCGTTGTTTGCGTTTGACATCTATAGAAAGGACAAGGTAGATTAGAACAAGAATCCCTAATTATCACCCAATAAGAAAAATTAGGGCTAGGATCCAACAATAACATTTACATACTAGAAAAGGGATGCCGTAATCTAACATGCAAATAAATTGAAGGTAAGTGAATGACGATTCACTAATTCTCCATCACAAACTTAAACTTTTAGTCCTAAGTGTTTTTGAGAATTCCTAGGTTCGGATGAGATTCATTGAACTATTCAATGGCATGTTTAAATCTCGATATGCCCCTCTTGTTTGTGACTGGGATGCCGAGGATCACAAAGCGGGTGTGAATTACCATGCAAATTTACATGGTGCCTTCATTGTTACGATCACCTATTCGATGTGCCGGTAAACCACACACGCTCCATCGAACTATGATAAACAATGAATCACCCTTTGCCACCTTCGCTTAGAACCAATTAGTGTGCCGGTAAACCACACACGCTCCACTAACATCTTAGCAAGGTGCAAAGTGTAATTTCATGGGATTGCATCAATTCACTTTTCCTAAAGTAACTAAGATTGGGAAATTTTTAAAAGAAAGTTTAGTTACTTTGTATTTCTTATTATACTTTTAATGAGAGGATGAGGTTGCCCTATCCTACCCGTTCGGCTAACGACCCTCCACCAATCAAGCAAGCGGTGGGTGTGAGTGTACACCCATTAAGCGCCATTTTATAGGCCGCAACCTTATACCCACCTTATAGATCGGCTTCGTGAATGAGGCCTACTAGCGGTAAGACTAGCATTTAGTTATACATATATATATTATTCTAATAATATCATATAAGTATAGGGTTGTATTTTAAACCTTTTCAAAATCTAGGGTTTGAAATTTAAGTTGTCTAAATTAATGCTTTTAATCACAAATATAAATTTCAAAACTATAGGGTAGGTTTTAAACATTTAAAAAACATGGAGGATCAAATAACAAATAATTTCAATTAACAATTAATATCTTAATTATCTTTATTTGATTTATCTTTGATTTCTTTGAGGATAATTACCAAAAATAATTAAAACAATTAATTAATTATCATATAAAGAAACTAAATATTTAATTAGTTGATAATTACCTTTAACTAGATCAAGATAACACTTATATTTATCAAAAAATCGGATTCATATTGATCTAATTAGTTTATGGAAAGTTTGGATAAGATAAACACAAAGAAATTCCGAATCTGGCCCTATCTGACGCTTGGACTCGCCGAGTGCACAAAGGGACTCGACGAGTCAGGCCTACTCGACGAGTCCACCATGGAACTCGACGAGTCAGTGACTCAAAACCCAAAAATTCGAATTTTGCAGGTTTGTTTCAGTTATTCAAGCAACAATTTAAAGAAAAACAATCTAGGCTCTGATACCACTGTTGGGTTTTAGCCATAAGAACTTTCCTATGTGCGCATGCAAAACCCTAATGCTTGGATCTAGGCTTTCTAATAAACATGCTTTTGAATCCAAGACTGCTAATGGCTAATTAGGTTAAACAACAACATTAATACAGATCTAGAATCATACCTTTGAGTTCCTTGTTGATCTTGTTGTCTTGGAGCTTCTAGAGTCACAATTGTCACTCCTCTAATGGTTTACAAACACCAATAGCAAGCAAGATGATTTAGGAGAGAGGAGAGGGGATGGAATTCGACCAGAGGTTCCTTGCTTTAGGTTCTGAAAGATTGTACACGAATTCCACACCCCAAGGGCCTATTTATACCTTTAGACTCCTTAAGGGTTTCACCCTAAACCCTAATTGGATAATCTTCACTTAAGGCTATCCAAATCCATTCCATAGATATCCTTATGGACTATTTAGAGCTATCCTAAAGCTCTTAGAAACCGTCCAAAGTCAACCCTAATGGATTTACAGTCTAAAGCTTAACTATCAAACAATTGACAGTTTATACCCTCTTATTTAATTAATCTCTTTAAGTCACCAAATTAATACCAATTAATTTATGACTTATATTAATCAAATAGCTAAATATTATTCCTTATAATATTTACTCTCTCTTAACAAATCATCCTTCAAGTTGCTATGGTGAAGGCAACCCAAAAGGACCATGCACAACCGAATATAGTTACAGCCTTAGACACTATTCCAACAGTATGCAGATGTTAAAAAAAACAAACACACTTCTTATTACAATATGCAGTCGTTTGGTCCACCTCTTCTACTGCAGAGGGTTGCAGAGGTGGTCTGCAGACTTCATGAATTTTTGCTTCAGAAAATCAAACAACACTTAGTCCCTACAAAGAAGGTTGCCAAAAACACCTCACGTGATGTGGACGTGGAAAGGTCCCTCGTTGGCACATATCAAGGTTTGGGGTTGCAAGGCTTTCGTAAAACGAGAGACTCACAACAATCTTGAACCTCGTAGTGAGCGGTGTACCTTACGCTTCCACAGTTGGCTCGATCATGTATACTATAACTTGTACTCGCTCTGATGTGGCCTTCTCTTTGAGCATGGTTAGCAGATATCAAGGGAACCCTGACAGAGCACATTGGACTGCAGTTAAGATTATTCTTAAGTATCTTCAGAGGACCAAGGAATACTTTTAAGTCCTTGGTGGGAGTGATGACTTAAGGGTGCGAGGGTACAATGATGCCCGTTTTCAGACCGACCGAGATAACTACCGTTCTCAGTCGAGATGGGTCTTTATACCATGAATGGAGGAGCGGTGACGTGGAAAAGTTCCAAGCAAGATTTTGTAGTTGATTCAATGTGAAAATCAGAGTACATAGCAGCGAGTGAAGCATCAAAGGAGGCGATATGGTTGAAGAACTTCATTGGAGACCTTGGAGTTGGGCCAGCAATAAAGGAGCCTATGGAAATTTTCGGTGATAATGAAGGAGCGGTTGCCATGACCAAGGAACCAAGATATCATGGTAGATCTCGACATATCGATAGGAAATATCATTTTATTCGACATCGGGTAGAAGAGGGACTTCTCGTAGTGAAGAGGATATCATCAGAGGATAACCCAGCAAATCCCCTTACGACAGGACTAAGTAGGGTTAGGCACTTGCAGCATGCTAGGAGCATTGGGTTGAAGGACGATATTAGTTTAGATTAGATAGCTTAGAAACATGTAATAGATAAATTGTAATTAACATTTAATGCTTAAATAAAGGAGTATTATTTATGAGTAAAGTTACTATCTTGTGTGAGTTATTTACCTATTGTTTCACTTTTCATGTTTTGACTTCCTGAATAATAAGAGTATTCGAACAGTCCACAGTCACTTCTAC
Source organism: Lactuca saligna (assembly GCF_052625555.1). Lineage (NCBI taxonomy): Eukaryota > Viridiplantae > Streptophyta > Magnoliopsida > Asterales > Asteraceae > Lactuca > Lactuca saligna. The sequence goes on from NC_136421.1 coordinate 238,263,905, forward strand.
TTTAGAAGTATGTATGAAAGAAGACTATCATGAATTAGTTTGTAGATTCCCTAAAGTGTATAAGACATAGCAAAAGTTTGTTGCAACATTTATGTGTGCTTATAAATAAGATTTGAGCATTGGATTAAACCCATGCCTGCTGGTATCACTTCATGGAATTTATCACAAGTGATCGTAAGACGATAATATCATATGGTTATAAAACCTAGATATATGGTTTATTATTTGCAAGTTGGGTGTGCATTGATAATGCGTAAACGCATCAGTGACTTGATGTTATAAAATTCATTGTTGTGCATGATTTAATGAGTGAATAGTAAATGCATATAAGTCGAAGTTTATCTATTCCTTTTATCCTAAGAGGGTAAAGGCGATATCTGGGACCCTCGGTGATTTGGTTTGACTTATGTGTCGGGCCCGGTCCGGACTGACTTCATGTTTTCAATTACGTTCTATGTCAGACAAATCAGAGATCGAGAAACAAACTGCTGGACAATAATTATGACTATATTCCAAGTAATTGTCCGCACGATATCTAGAACAGAGGATTGTACGATCCATTATCTAAACAACAAGTTATTGATAAGATCAAAGTTCGACAGAGTCTTTGAGAACTATGATTGCTAATCCGATCTTGAAGTCATACTTACACTTATAGTTACTAGACTTATCCAAGTAGGAGACTGTTGGATTAGTGTCTAAGACCGTAACTATATTTGGTATGTACTTGACCCGATAGTGCATGGTCCTTTTGGGTTGCCTTCACCAAAGCAACTAGATAGGATGATTTATGAAGAGAGAGGTTATTATAGTTTATTAATATATTATATGAATAATATATTAAAAGAGAAATCATATAGTTTAATTAATATTGGTCAAGAATTAGTCAAGAATTAATCCTGTGGCTAAAAGAGATTAATTAAATAAAGGGGACTGGAACAATCTATTATAAGATAACTGATTTTTGGGCTGTGATTTATTATGGATATAAAGGGGATGAAAATTAGAGTGTAAGCCCACTCTAATCTCGTCCAAGGGGCCTTATTCCAGAAGGCTCTTAAGTTGCTTAGGACCTAAGTCATCCAATTAGGGTTTTGACTGAAACCCTAGTAGGTCAGCTATGTAAGGACCCCTAGGGCACTCAAAACCGGTTACCACATATTCCAGAGAGTCCTTGAGCCAATTTTGTGCCTCCATTCCCTTATCTTCTATATCATCTTCTTGTTTGTGGTGTTTATGAGCCATTAGAGGTCTTACACTTGTGACACTAAGCTTCTTGAAGATCGAAGATTCTTGCAACTTTTGAAAGGTATCATCTAAACTTGTTTTGTTATAGATATCGATTTCAAAGTATGCTAGATAAGGGTTTATATGCTTTGGATAAATTTGCATGTACAATAGAGAAACCTAGATCCAAAGCTTTAGGGTTTTGCATGTGCCCATAGGATGTTCTTTTGCTCAAAACCCATCATCATCGTTGGATGGAGAACTTGTGGAAACAATCTGAACAGATTCACTATCAGACTCATCTAGGAGTTTGAGCTTTGAGGCAAGCTTCCAACGGATTAGGATCGTCTTGATCATTTCTATCAAATCATGGCAACTTTTCTTGCATGGCTATAATCCAGTCAGCATGTTCAAGTGCTTCCTTGATGGATTTTGGTTCAACCATTGGTATAATGGATGAGGATCATCTTGATCAAGATTCTGAATCAAGAGCAATTTCTGAAGGTCCGAACATGCTTTCAAAAACGAATTCATGAATTATTTGAGGATTCAGACATCCTTGTGATGGAGCATCGGACTCCATGATGTAAGTTGTAACTTGGGTTGGGCCAAAATTCTGAACGTAGTTGTCATCAAAGCTGACATCAAATCTTTCTTCAAGAACATGAGTTCGTTAATTCTGAACCCAGTAAGCTTTTTATTTTGCTAAGTATCCATGAAAAATTGTTTAATCGGCTTTGGGCTGAAATTTCATGAGTTAATCACGATTGTTCTTATAAAGCACTGATAGCCAAAGACATGTAGAAAGGAGATACTCGGATTTCAACCATTCGTGGTTTTGTATGATTTCATATTAAGGAGTCGATTGATGATGTTATGATTCTGAGTAAACCAAGAAGTTGATATGGCTTCAACCCAGAGATACAGTGGAAGATTTGCAAAATTGAGCATCGATCGAGCAGCTAAAACTAAGGTTCTCTTGCGTCATTCAACTACACCGTTTTGTTAAGGAGTATAGGGAGCTGAGAAATTGGGGTCAATTCCTTTATCGGAAAGGAAATTATGAATAATAACATTGGTAAACTCCGAGCCTTTATCACTTCGGATTCGACTAACAGACAATTTCACAAGAACTTCAATACCCTTAATGAAGGTAATAAGTTTCGAGGCGGTTTCTGACATGAACCAGAGGAATCATCCACAATTACAAGAATGTGTTTCTTATGATGTATATTTTCTATAGTGGAGGTTCCACATAGATCAATATGAAGCAGTTCTAACGGTTTCGAGATCGATTTTTCGATGATGATAGGATGACCTTTCGTCGATTGCTTCCCACACTTAAAAGCAGCACATAGATGATTGTTTTTGAACTTGAGGAGAGGCAACCCTCTGATCATTTCACCAAAAACAAGACCGTTCATATATCGAAAGTTTAGATGAGAAAGCCTTCGATGCCATAACCAACTGAAATCAGGAACTACCTTTTAGAGAAGACGTAGTTGAGGCTTGCCAACGATCATGTTGATGTCAAGAGGATACATGTTTTTGTTGCAATTTGACTTGATCAGACATTGATTTCAGTCTTCGGACATGACATAGTTGTGTTTCTTGCAGAATTCAACTCGATGATTAGCATCAGTAAGTTAAGCCACGCTTATTAGATTTTGCTTCAGGTCAGCTACATATGCCACACTTGATATAGAGAAGTTTCCCCTGGTGAGGATGCCATAACCTCATATTTGAGAGTTTGAGTTGTTGTTGTATGTCACATAGCCAAGATTAAGTGAAAGTTTGAGATTAAGCAGAAAGTCTTTATGCCCCGTCATGTGCATGGAACAAGCACTATCAATATACTATATTGTATATTATTCCGAAGCATAGAGTGCCTACAAAATTTAGTAAAGTTTGGAGTTTTTAGGCTCTGAATTAGGTTTTAGGACTTGGGCATGGGTTTTGGACTTTGGTAGTAACTTTTGAGCAATAGGAGTTTCAGAAGCATTGTTCTGAGATCCTTTGGGAAAGAAGAAAAATGCTAAGGTCTTTTCATTGATCCAGAAATCATATTCAACGATAGACTGTTTTGGAAAAACTTTTCTAGAACTAGCTATTTTAGGAACTATAGGAATCACAGTGTTACATAAAGTTGCAAAATCTTTTTCAACACTATTAACTCCCCACCCAACTTTTGTATTGAATTTTTTGAAAATGTTTGAGTGACAATGTCTTTAACCAAATGTTCTTTGTTTAATATTTTTGATGGTGCACTCGGTTTTGAAAGCTATTGACGTTTAAAAATCGTACCATCAGATTTAGTAATGAAAACAGAGGAGACAGTCTGAGGAAAGTTATTTCTTGTGGGACTAGTATCAATAGTCTTTTTCCGAATGGGACTAATAGCTTGGTTTTGAAAAATAGGACTAGAAAAGATGGATGGTCTTTTAAGGATCTGAACAGGCTTAAATGTTTTATCATTCCTAATGGTCGTGCTTTCATTCAGATCTACTTTCTTTTTGGAATTCTCAATGAACCTGCAATTTTTTCTTGACCTAATTTCCTTTTTTAGTGCATTTTGGCTTCTACCTTAGGTTCTACGACATCTTTTCTATTCAATAAAGGTATCTTCCTAGATTCATGTGTTGACTTGAAAATTTGGCCAATGGATAGGTTGGTAAACTTGGGTTTGATCGGCACTAAGGTGGTTTTAGAGATCACTTGAGAGTCTGAAACACACGAATCGGATGAATTATCACTTATAGTTTCTACATCAACATCATTATCTAAGGATGCCTAAACTAAATTTGATGTTTCAAAGTCAATTCGAGTTGTCTCCGGAATAATTTCATCGACAAGGCAATTGTTAGGAGCACTGTGGTTCGGAATGTGAACTACAGTGTTGGGAGTACTGGGAGAAACTTTTGAGGTATGATTCAGGTACAGGGGTATCAGAGGCGAAAGAGGCGTGGAATCAGGACAATTGAAAGCTATTGATTGAAATTCAGGAATCCAGGAAGAAAAAGTGTCCAATGTCTCATGAAGGGGTGACAAAGGTGAGATAGGGGTATCCGAATGTTTTCGGTTTGGAATGTCTCCCATAAAAGTTAGATTTTGTAACTCTTTCAAGGGACGAGCAATAGGATTCAGAAACTCGCTTCCGAGATGTAAGTCTCCAAATTCGCTTGATGTGTCAATCTGATTCACTTGATGGTGCAGTATCCCAATCAAGTGAATGATGCAAGATAGAATGGAGTAGTAGAAGAAGAAGAACTTGATGAATCTATGATGTATTGATGATATGAATGATAATCCTTACACAAGATTCATACACACTAGTTCTCTTTCTACCTTTCTCTCTCTAGCACATGCTTCACACAACAACGGCTTCCCTCCTCCACTCCCTTGACCGAAAACCCCTCCCTTATATAATGCTCATATTTACTCCTTACCTTTACATATATATATACCTATGGACTACACCCAAGCCCAAAACACAAAGGGTAGACCGAAAACACATGCATTTTCAGTCCAAGCTACAAATAAACCAATAATATTTTTGGCCCATGACTAAAAACAATAAATGCTTAGAAAAGCAAAGTATAAACCAATATTTAGATCCAACAATCTCCCCCTTGATTTATAGCTTTCTTTTATTTTTGACCCAACAAACTCCCCCAAAAATTGGAGCTTGCTTTTCCTGATCTTCACTCTATAAGCTTGGCTTCAGCTTTTATCTTCGATTTCTTCAAAACTTTCAACATGAACATATGAATCTTCCGTGTGAATGACTTCATCTTGAGCAGTTGGGTTTTTCTTCAAAATTTGACTTTAAACGCATGTTGGGTGTGGAGGCTTCTTGAAAAACAGCACTTTCAGCTTGAGAATCTTCAAAGAAAACAACAGAGAACGAATCCTATGGATTACTTCAATAGGTACATAGATAGCAACAAATTTATTGAAGAGGCTTCAATGTAATCTGTCACATATTCTTCAAATACATCTTCACCATGCTTCTGGGGTTGAAAGATTGAATGTTGAAAGAATAATCTTCATTTCTTGTTCCTTCGAACGAATATTCTTCGACAATAACGGATGAAGCTTTGGCTTATAAAATCTCGATACAGTCTCCATGAGTCTCTTTTTCCTTTGAATTCACTGATTCGCTTTTCAAGAGAAACAAAATTTTGAGATAAAAACAAAACTAAAAGAAAACTTAGCACGCAATATTTTTGGCTTTATCATCTCTTCTGAAAAATAAAACAGAAACAAAAATATTTTTGGATTTTTTTTATTTTTTTGAGAAAGAAATAAAGCATAAATAACACTATTTTTGGATTTTTGGTTTTCTGATTTTTGTTTGATTTCTTTTAAAATTTTGATTCTCCCCCTTAAACTTGTGCATAGAGGAAAACTATGAACAAATTTAACAAAAACAAATGACTAAAATTTAAAAAAAATTGGGATCATAATTGCCAGGCAATTCAATATCGTTTATCAGTACACGCCTCCATGTCTAGATCTGGTCAATCACCGGTATTAAGGTCCACTTAAACAAAAAGGACATTTGAAAATTTTGATAGATTATAAGTGACAATTCATTGTGATATATATTCCTAAATGGACCATTTAGCTGGTGTCGACCAAGGATATTGTTGTCCACTTAAATTAAGCAGCAAGATCTACATACAATCTATTAAAAGATTCAATTTTAGATGTACTAGAACGTGTTCCCCACTTCCCGATATACCCCAGAAATCAAGAACTTCCAAAGAAATCCTTACTTTAGGTGAGTATTCAATTATCAAGAGAGATTCGGATATAAAAATGCATATGTTGTATTCTAGGTCGGATTTCTTCCAATCACGCAGACGGAAAACATATGTCTAACATAGATAGAGGATTAGAGAGATAGTAGGGTGCATATGTTATGTCCCAGGTCAGATCTTCCGATCACGCAGAGGGAACAACATATGGCTAATAGATAGAAAAAATTACATTGATAAGGGGAAGCATATAGATAGATTCGTATATGTTGCATTCCAGGTCGGATATGTTCCAATCACGCATAGGATGCAACATATGACTAACAGATAGAAAGCAAGAAAATAATTTCCTATAGACCTACTTTATCAGAACCCCCCAGTTGTTCTATCAGTATCGAAATTAAGGACATAAGTTCGTACATCGAAGAAATGTTGAGCCGCAAGTCTAGATAATTAACTTTAATGTATCTCGCAGGTTCCTATGTTTATCTCACTGCTCAATTTACCCGAGCATCGTATGGTCAGTCCAAATGAGACTATCTAAGTCCATATTGTCAAGTCCTTTCATTTTTCAAACTAAGTCTAGTCCTTTTGAATCCTTTATGCCTACCATCACATTGAACACAAATTGTAAACAATTCGGCTTTAGTGCATTACACGAATATCAGGTTTCCCTTTAGCACTAGACTTCATATCACTTCCCAAACAATACCTACAATCGAAAAACTATAAGAAAATAAGAGATTGTATTCAAAACAAATCAGTTTAAGATAAACTCAGGAGTATCAAGAAGAAAACTCAAACCATAAGTCACCGATTGAATTTGCATCCAGAAGGTCTGAAAACATCACAAATATTTTAATCTCATAACAGATCCGAAAATTCTTCATATCGTTAAGCACAAGCCCCATGTGTGATCCTTTCCTTTCTTCCTTTCTTGTAAAGGACAGATACTCTCACTTAAAAGTTCTGAGTGTTGTATTGTTGAGAGATGTCCCTTATCATGTGCTTGGAACATCCACTATCAACAAACCAAAGTCTAATGATATGCCTCCATAGCTGCTCCATCATAGAGTGCGGGATTAATTGGTCTTTGGAACCCAGTCAATTTTGAAACTGGGTTGACCTTTGTCATTTATGCAAGGTACTCTCTCCCATGACATGCCTGTTTATCACAAACAAAAGATGAAGAAATGTTAGAATCATTTAAATATTTGTGACTATGAACCTTCGGTACCCATCTGTAGTATGGTTTAACCCATTTCTTGTTCGATCGGTTAGGTGATTTATCGCTTGCTTTTGAACTTGAAGTTGATCTCTGAGATGACTTTGACCTAACCGGTCTTGGTTTCACTAGATCATCTCTTAAACTTGGCTTCTTGGCCGGCATTTCCTTCTTGACCATGGGATTTTGATTCTTGCCCATTTTGGCATTCCATTCGCCATTGTTTGAACGTGGCCTCGAATGATATCCTTTGGAGAATCTTCTTCTTGATGCGTTCTCTCATCCTTATGCATAGTAGGGAGCATATTCATGATTTCTGGCAATGTATCCATGTGTTCCACAATGAAAACATGTATGTTTCTTCACGTAGGAGTTTTTTCTTCCAGCCCCTAGTTGCGTGCTCTTTCCTCGACTTTGATTGTTCCTACACACACACTTGCAGCAAGCACTTTGTTTCACTTGTTTTAGTGGCTTATGTTTACCAACAGCAGGTTAATTAGAAATGAATGAGTAAGAAGCAACAGATTCAGAGCTCAAGGAGTAATTAATTGGTTTGATAGTCAACAGAATCAATAGAACTAGAAATAATTATGTTCTCCTTGTTCTCATCTTCCACTGCTTTACCTGCACAGGAAGTAGAATTATTAGTATCTTTCAACTCAACACCCTCAGTTGGCCCTAATTTTTCAGTCTTAACTAAAGATGTAATAGTGGTTTGGCCATACTGAGCAGGTATTTCTTCCTCGTTGGATTCAAGGGATGGGTTATAGTTGTCATTAAAAGGAGGTGGCACACAGTGATACCCTAGACCCTTAGTTTGATTATCTTTAAATGTTAACTGTTTCTCTATCATAAATTCAACTACCTCACTTGACACATCAAATTTATTAAAGTTGAATTCAACATCTTTATATTTAGCGTTTAATACAGCAAGTTCGGTAGTCAAGTTAGCAAGTTGTTCCTTAACATAGGTATAATTCTCACATTTGTTGTTACCTTCTTCTTGAAGTTTTCTAAAATCCTTCGTTTTGGCCTCTACTTGTGCTTTTAAGGGTTTCTGACCTTTCCCAATTGTATAGCCCTCGTATTTAAGTCCCTATTCTCTTTTTAATAAATCGATTTGATCTTGGAGAAATTTAATAGTAACTTCACAAGATTAAGAACATAAAGTTTCATCGATCTTAGTGTTTGAAGAACTCATTGTTTATCAAAAATTGCCCTTTGACTTGAAACCTTAAAACTCAACCTAAAAATTCAAATTTAAGAAGTCAAACCTGAAATTCTAACTTGAGAAATCAAGCATAAAAGTCAAACCGGAAAGCTAAATGTGAAAACGTGAAAGTTTAAACAAAAAAATCAATGTAAAGTCAAAGGTCAAACTTGAAAGTTAAAGTCAAATTTTAGGGTCAAAAGTCAAAAATGATAGTCAAAAATTAAAAGTCAAAGATTAGGGCCAAAAATGAAACTTCAAATTTTGAAAATTTGATTTTTGGGCCAAAATTGACAAAAATCCAAAATTAGAACTGAAAAAGCGAAGCTACGTGAACTAAATCGGGAAGACGTATAACATGTGGCATGCTAGACGGATTGGTAAGATGGTGGATTGTGTGTGAGAGACCCAAGTTCGATCGTTGCAGACCCCAGAATTCTTAAATATTTGTTGATTATCGAGAACTAGGCCACAATCGACGACCGCAAATGAGGGAGCCAAAAACCTTCGAGGACTGAACACGTGCGCGATCTAATCTGCTTCCAACTACAAACGAACTTCTGGTCGAAAACCCCGCAGAACCTAATCTGAGATTTCGGCCGCCGCCTAGAAAACCCCGCAGAACCCTCGTTTTTGGCTTAAAACGACCTTCTGACCAAAAATCCTTGGGAAAACTTAGCTGATGTGCGAAAATGGCCGTCAGAACTCACTGATTACGACCAAAAACGCGATTTTCCACGTTTTTAGCTCCAAAACTCGATCAAAAAACCATTTTGATGAAGAACATGAAAAAACAAACCCCTAATATTTTTTCAAAAACCATCCAAAAACATAAAATCCTTCAAGAAAAAAAAATCCAAAAATGCTCAAGATCTTTCCAATTTGATTGATACAATCCAAGCTTTAATACCAATTATAAGTCCCCAAATTCGCTTGATGTATCAATCTGATCCACTTCATGGTGCGGAATCCCAATCAAGTGGATGATACAAGATAGAATGGAGTAGAAGAAGAAGAAGAACTTGATGAATCGATGATGTATTGATGATATGAATGATAATCCTTACACGAGATTCACACACACTAGTTCTCTCTCTAACTTTCTCACTCTAGCACATGCTTCACACAACATTCGCTTCCCTTCTATGATCCCTTGACCAAAAACCCCTCCCTTGTCTAATTCTCATATTAACTCCTCACCCTTACATATATATACCTATGGAGTACACCCAATCCCAAAACACAAAGGATAGACTGAAAACACATGCGTTTTTAGTCCAAGCTACAAATAAACCAGTAATATTTTTGGCCCAAGACTAAAAACAATAAATGCTTAGAAAAGAAAAGTATAAACCAATATTTACACCCAACACGAGACCAGGGGCTTTAGACCAAGTATGAAAAAAAAATGTGAGTCATTCTTTCGTTTTCTTCAATAATGTCTATGGAATTATGCAAATCGTCTATTTTGGCATTGAGACATTTGTTATAAATAAATCAAAATATTTATTTCAAAATAAGTGATTTAACATTTGTCTATAAGAATGATACATTCATCTTTTGACATTACAAGTTCATGTTCTAAAGACTCTATTTTAAGCTTCTTATCGTCGAAATGTAATTTAAGACAACTTAATTGACTTTCCATCTTCTCACTGGCTTCTATGGCAGGCTCATAGGCTTTGTAAAGGATGTTTATATCTGATTGGATCTGGGTTAGATATAGTTCACAAAGAGATAAATCAAAATTATTATTAGTAATCCTAAATTTTACCTGTTGAACAATGCTTCTACCGGGTGGGTCGTAGGTCGCCATGTAGCAGTAGTTTGGTTCAACATCATCATCATTTTTCTCTGATCTAGATGACCAGTAGCCTCAAAATTGATGCTTTTGTTACCCATAAGACACATATTTCTAACAGTACTCACATCATCTTCATCTCCAGATTACCAATATCCTTCCATAGCTCTCGACACAGTGATAACAAAAGCTTTCTCATTAGAAGTCGTATCTTGGGCTCGACGTACATAGTATGAAGAGTCCTTGATCTTTGGTTTCTATGGCGCTTCAGCTAAGCAGTCATTGGAAAAGTGGTTTTCATGACCACACTTGTGACAAAAAAAATTTGGTTTTCCAGACTTAGGAGTCTCGTAGGATTTCGAGGAGTGATTTTGTGTCGGAATGTTTGGCTTGTATGCAAGTGGATTTTCAGAAGGTTTGGGATAAGGTTAGGTATTACTTTGATGAGGAGCTTGGAAATGGTTGTGGTATGGTTTGTGAGTGGGATTGAAAGGACGCTTAAATTTCATGGAGACTAAAGCAAAATATTGTTGAAAACGTAGTTTGGAGTCCATTGCTTCAGGGTCAAGGTCTCCAACAAACTAATAGTTTGAATTGGAAAGAGTAGGTAAAGTTGGTGGAGAGCGTTGAACATGTGGGATAGATGGGATAACAACTTTGAAAGGGTCAGAAGCAAAGAGGTTCAGAACTTGAGGATCATAAGAACTGAAAAGACCAAGAGGTCCTCCTGAGAGTTATCTTAAAGTTTGTGCAACATTTGATTCATGCCTTGAAGCTCATCAAGCAGTTAGTAAAGCTTTAGCTTTTCCAAAGATCCATTACTCTGAAGACATGATTTAACATTTCCCCATCCTTTACCAAGACTATTGATGAACTTGAGACTGTACTCTAGAAGAGTTGATACAATCCCATGAGCTGTCACGTTGTTGACAATATTTGATATCTGTTAGAGGCCAAGGCAACTGATTTACCTGGAGTTGTGGTGAAAGTATCGAACTTGTTGACGATGGAAGTCAAATGCTTATCCTTCATGTTTTCTGATCCCTTGAACATGTCTTAGAGAGTGTTCCAAATCTCTTTAGCAGTTTTGCACAACCTAGTGTGCTCAAAGAGAAAAGGAGGAACACCAAACACCATTTTGGAAAATGCAACTTGAACCGCATGCAACTTCTCGATATCATCAGCACTAAGGGGTGCATGATGTTGTTCATCCTATCACCTGAGAGTTGCAGTAGCATCACTGACTGTTTGTCTCACAGGAACATGTGGACCTTCTTTAATGGGTCTCTAGATAGCTTCACCTTTTTCTTTTTCAAGTAAGAACCTTTCCATTTTGACTTTCTAGTGATCATACTCTTCAACAACTAGCAATGGGAAACGAAAAGGGCAACGCATGCTTGTTGGGTCAAAAATATGGTTTATACTTTACTTTTCTAGGAAAATGTATTTTTGTGTCGTGGGCCGTAAACAACTTGGTGTTTACAACCGTAAACCCATTTACGGCCCATGTCCACCAAGCCCATATTCTCATGTATATATAGGGGTGAGGGGTGTGAGGAATTTTTTGATCAACACTAGAGGAGCTTAAGTGTGTGCGTTTGAAGGTGTTCTAGAGAGAGAGAAAAGAGAGTGTGTGTTAGTGTGTGTGAATCTTGTATCCGGATCTTCATTCATATCAATACATACAATAGTAATCATCTTCTTCTTCTCCTTCTCTTCTATTTGATCTAACATCAACCGTTTGATTGGGATTTTGCACCATCAAACGGATCTGATTGATACACAGGCATAATTAGGGACTTACAATTGGTATCAGAGCTTGGTTGTATTAATCAATTTTTTTCAGATCTGGAGCCGATTTGATCTTATTTTGAAGAGATTTTTGTGTTTTTGGATAGATCTCGCAAAAATAAGGGGGGTTTTTTATTTGCATTTTTCCTAAACGAGTTTTTGATCGAGTTTTGGAGCAAAAAGGGTGAAGAAAACGATGTTTTCGTTAAGAACAGCGATTTCCGAAGAGTTTACGATCTTTGAAGGGCTTACGGTCTGGAGTTTACGGCCGGAAACGGGTCGCCGGAGTTTGCAGCCTCGGCTCGGTGGATGGTGGATTGCGGCTCGGTACGGCTCGGTGATCGGCTTGAAGCACAGCTTGGCTCGACAGTATCTCTTGTTCGTTCAGAAGCTTCAAATAAAAAGGGACACGAAGTTGGGGGTGGCGGGGATCGAACCCGCGACCTCTAGGTCATTGCCACACGCATCTTACAAACTCTTCCAAGCTGCGCCTTTGTTCATTCCTCCCGTTTTTAATTCATAAACACTCCTTTTCAAATCCAACTTTCACAATTTTGACAAATTCAGCCCAAAAATCAATTTTCTTTATTTTAAAATTCCATTTTTAACCCAAAAAAATTTAGTTTTTAATTTTTGACTTTATTTTTAACCTTTGAATTTTAAAATTTTGAACTTTGACTTTAAACTTTGACCTTCTCGGTTTGACTTTTAAGTTTGACTTTTTAAATTTGACTTTTAAGGTTGATTTTTTAAGTTTATAGTCAAAAGCCATTTTTAAATTTAAGTTTGACTTCTAGTTGTGCTTTTAATAGTTATTGAAGTTTACGAGGGAATTGAAAACATGAAAGAGAGTCGTCAGGAGATGTTAAGACAAAATTTCAACATGTTCGATTATATCCGTGGAGAAACCCTGGAAACTTAGTTGCAGCGATTTACCACACTCACTACTGAGATGAATATAGTTGGGATCTTCTTGACCAAATCTGAGATAAACAAAAAGCTGTTGAATGCACTTTCGAAATCGTGGGATATGGACGTGGCTGACATCAAGAAGACAAAAGATCTTAATTGTCTTTGTCTGGCTGATATAATTGAAGAACTTGACACTTTGAATTATCAAAAAACAATGAGTTCCGCAAACCTTCCGGTCAATGAAGTGTCATGTTCTCATTCATGTGAAGTGTCATGTTCTCAATCATGTGAAGATATGATTAAATTGCTTCAGGATCAAATTGATTTATTAAAAAGGAAAGTTAAGGACCTGAGATATGAAGGATATCAACTCAGGAAAGGACAGAAAACCCTGAAGGTGAATTAGAAGCAAAAACCAAAGACTTTAGGAAACTTCAGGAAGAGTATAGCAACAAGTGTGAAAATTATAACTATATTAACAGACAACTTGTTGCTATAACTGAAGAACTTGACGCATTAAAAATTAAGTGTGGAAAAACAGACGTTAGTTTTAAAAATTATATTGCGTCAAGTCAGACAGTCGAGTCCTTATTTGAAACCCAATTAAAATTCAAAGATAATCAAAACAATGGTATAGGGTATGATAGTGTTCCTCCACCTTTCAATCATAACTACACATCCATCCCAATGACACAGGAAGAAATTAACAGGCAGGCACATATTCGATATGGCAAACCAGCTGGATTTGTGTCAGGAGGTATTCAGGTTGAAAATACTAATGTTTCTGCTTCATGTGCAGGTAAAGTAGCAGAAGATGAGAACAAGGAGAAAATCATTGAACAAACCAACATCTCCTTGAACTCTGAATCTGTTCCTTCGAACTCAACTGCTTCTGATCAACTTGTCGTTGAGAAGTACAGGCCATCAATTCCAGTGAAACAGAGTGCCTTTTGCAAGTGTGCATGTGGGAACAACAAGAGACAAGGCAAGGTTACGCCACCATGGGCAGGAAGAAATAATTTCCCAGTTAAGAAAATGACTTGTTATCACGGTGGAACACCTGGTCACATTGCCCGAGATTGTCCAAATCGCGCATACGTTCCTTACTACGCACAAGGATGGCAGAACGCACCAAGAGGGAGATACTCCAAAAGATACCCCTCAAGATCACGATCAGACATTGACGACTGGAATGCCAAGAAGGCCAAGAATGCAACTCCCAAGGCCAAGAATTCAACTCCCAAGGCCAAGAATCAAACTCCAAAGGACAAGAATCAGAATCCCAAGGGCAAGAAGGGAATGTCGGCCAAGATGTCCAATCCAAGAGATGCTCCCGTGAATTCAAAATCAAATTCATCTCAACGGCCGACATCAAGATCAAAAGCAAGTACCGTGGCACCCATCGGATCGAAAAAGAAATGGGTTAAACCCAACTACAAATAGGTACCAAAGGTTCAATCTCCCAAATCAACTAACGACTCTAATATTTCTACATCTTCTGTTTGTGATAAGAAGGACATGTCATGGGAGAGAGTACCGTGCTAGGATGAAAAAGGTCAACCCGGTTTCAAAATGGACTGGGTTCCAAAGACCAACTGATCCCGCTCTGTGTCAGAGCAGCTATGGAGGCTTATCATCAGACTTCGATTTGTTGGTAGTGGCCGTTCCTGGCACATGATATGAGACATCTCTCAACTGTACAACACTCAAAACATTTTTTGGGAGAATGTTTCCTTTTCTGGAAAGGAAGAAAGGAAGAGATCACTCATGGGGTCAGTGCTTAATGATATGAAGAATTTTCAAATATGTTCTGAGATTACGCATGTTGTTCTCAGACCTTCTGGATGCAAATTCAATCGGTGACTTACGGTTTGAGTTTTCTTCTCTATACTCCTAAGTTTTTCTTAAGCTGATTTGCTTTAAAGACTAATTTTTGTTTTAGGATAGTTTAAATTTGCGCATTTACTTTCGTATCTCTCATATGCACAAATTTAGGGGGAGAAATAAAAACAAAACAAAGATTTTAAAATTTTAAAAAATCAAAAAAAAAATAGATAATCAAAAAATCAAAAATATGTTGGTTATGAAATGTGCTTGAGGAAGATGTTTTGGGAAGTGATATGATTATGTGATAACAGGCAACCTGAGTCTGCGTAACGTACCCAAAGTTGAAGGGTCTTTGCTCTGGTTTGATGCGTCGGTAGGCACGAAAGATTCTAAATAGACTTGACTAGGCATAGCTGAACTTAAGGAATTCACATACTTGACAAATCTTGACCAAGTTAGATCCGTTTTTCCTGGCCATACGATGCTTGGATAGGTTGAGCAGGGAGATATATATGGGAATCTACTCATCACGTTAAAAGAACCCGTATCTGGAACCGTGGTTTAACTTTTCCTCGATGTGCGGATTCTATCCTTAATTCCGGTATTGATGGGGCGACTGGTAAATTCTGATGAATTAGGTCTGTAGAAGGTTATATTCTTTCTTTCTATCTGTTAGTCATATGTTTCCTCCTCTACGTGATCGAAGGATCCGACCTAGACTGTAACATGTGCAACTCTATTTCTCTTCATCCTCTATCTATGCAATTATTTCTATCTGTTAGCCATATACTGTCTCCTTTGTGTGAGTCACAATCCGACCTGGTACACAGTATATGCACCATTCTACTTCTCAATCCCTCTAAAACTTCATTTAGTCATATGTTTCACCCTCTGCATGATTGGAAGAGATCCGACCTGGGTGTATATCATATGCATTCTAAATGTATCTTCTCTCTTAATGATTGTCTGCTCACCCAATGTAAGGAGTATTCTAGAAGTCCTTGATTACTGGAGCATATCAGGAAGCGGGAAACATGTTCCAGTACAATTAAAATTGAATACTCAAAGATTGTCTATAGATCTTGCTGCTCAATTTAGGTGGACAACAATATCCCTGGTCGTTGTCAGCTGAATGGTCCTTAAGAAATATTTTCTAGGAACTTAGGATCATTTTGTCTTATAACTAATAGTATGTCCAAATTTTGTCACAATTATTCGTGTTTAAGTGGACAACAATACCGGCGATCGACCAGACAAATACGTGAAGATAAAAGGTACCGACAAGCGGATAAAGGTTGTCTAAAAACTTTGATCACAAATCATTCTTAAAGTTAGATATCATTTTATTTTTGTTAAATTTGTTCATAGTTTCTTCTAATTTAAATATTAGGGGAGAATTAAAAATTTTAAAAACCAAACAAAAAATAGAAAATTAAAAAAAAAATAGTGTTATTTATGTTTTATTTCTTGTTCAAGAAAATCAAAAATCCAAAAATAATTTTGTTTTTGTGCTAAGTTTTCTTTTAGTTTTGTTTTGTCTTGAAAAGTGATTTCAGGTATAGATAAGACTCATGAAGTTTGTGTCGAAGATTCTGAGCCAAGGCTTCATCTGTGAGCATCGAAGAATTCACATTCGAAGGAGCAAGAAATGAAGATTATTCTTTTGATATTCAATCTTTCAACCCCAGAAGCAAGGTGAAGCTAAAATTGAATAATATGTGATGGATTGCATTGAAGCCTCCTCAATCAGCCTGCTGCTATCTTAAACCTGCTGAAGTGATCCAGAAGATTTGTTCTCTCTGATGTTCTCTCTAAAGATTCTCAAGCTGAAAGCATTATCTTTCAAGAATTAGTACATCAAGCCTCCTCACCCGACATGCGTTCAAAACCAAATTCTGAAGAAAAGTCTAACTACTCAAGATGAAGTCAATTATTGAAGATTCATCATGTTCATCTTGAAGCTGTGAAGAATACGAAGATTAAAGCTGAAGCCAAAGCTCCCAATGAAGATTATCAAGAAAGCTAGCTACTTTTTAGGGGGAGCTTGTTAGGTCAATTAAGAAAAGAAAGTTATAAACTAAGTGGGAGCTTGTTGGGTGAACTAAGAAAAGAAAGTTATAAACCAAGGGGAGATTGTTGGGTCAAAAATATTGTTTATACTTTACTTTTCTAGGTAAAATGTATTCTTGTGTCTTGGACTGTAAACAGCTTGGTGTTTACGGTCGTATACGTGTTTACGATTGTGTTTACCACCGTAAACCCATTTACGACCCATGTCCACCAAGCCCATATTCTCATGTATATATAGGGGTGAGGGGTGTGAGTAATTTTTTGATGAACACTAGAGGAGCTTAAGTGTGTGCATTTGAAGGTGTTCTAGAGAGAGAGAGAGAGAGAGAGAGAGAAAAGAGAGTGTGTGTTATTGTGTGTGAATCTTGTATCCAGATCTTCATTCATATCAATACATAAAAGATTAATCATCTTCTTCTTCTCGTTCTCTTCTATTTGATCTAACATCATCCGTTTGATTAGGATTCCACACCATCAAAAGGATATGATTGATACACAGGCATAATTAGGGTCTTACAACGCTATTGGCTATTTGCATTGAATACATTTGTTGAAAATTAGGAGTATTCATTGAATCTAAGATACAAGAGCAGAAGCGGTATATAAAATAACTTTTATCCTGAACACAGAAATGATTAAAATATCAAGGTATTTTAGAATCAGTTATAATATGTTCTTATGGATTCAAAGGACAATCACTCAAGCTTTGATACCAATTGTGAGTACAAGAATCAATGCACAAGGACAATGTATGAAAACTCAAACATTCAGTTAATCTTAAAGATCAATGTCTGCTCTTAATTGATGTTCCACTCAACTCTGGTAATGCCAGTCAAGACTTGAAGTAATTATTCAACAAAGTACATGAGTATTAAATGAAGAAACTATGAGTATAATCAATATAAAGATAATAAATGAACAAGAAGAATGTTGTGAAGGGTTTTGACTTGATAGAAAAGTAAAAGAGAGTTAAGAGGAATATTTGCTATCTTTGGAGGAAAAATATGTATATCTTGTCATTAAACACACTCCTTATATAAGAAAAGGAGGTACATCGTTCAAACTACAAAACGCTCCTAGGACTGGATAATAAACAGCTTCTGACAACTGATTATCTAATTGATACAAAAGGCTAAGTCCTATGAAACGTTACATCACATAAAAGACAAGAAATAGTAAATGCATAAACAGGCTATCAATCTTGGATCTTTGCTCTATCTCTGAATACTCTTTACTTCAGACTCCATCTCTACTTCGAAACTTGCTGACTTCGGATCATCAATAGTTGTGATTGCTAGAGGTTCACTTTCAGGTTCAACACTTAGTAAGCTCCCCAGAATACCACATAAGAACGCATACATTTTCCATGCGCTACCCTATGGTATTTTCCTTGAAATTCCATGGGCTACCCCCATGTTTTGACATCCAAGTGCCATGGGCTACCCCCATGTTCTTTCCATGAAATGTTATAGGCTACCCCTATGGTCTGACATCCAAGTGCCATGGGTTACCCTATAGTCTTTCATATAAATGTGATGGGCTACCCTCGAGGTCTTCCTAGCAAGTATCACAGAGACAACTAGCATTCCAGATAAAAAGCAATGGGCCAACATTGGTGCCTTCGACCCATGGATATAGTGAGAAAAATCACCTCGCTCTATTGAACCAGACCAATAACTCCCTGACTATTGGTTCGACAAATCCCCTAGCTATCAATATCAAATATCATACAATTAAAAATTCGAACCCAATCCATAACCATCAGACCAAAATTAGGGTAAATGACCAATTTAACCCTTACCTATTTTGGACCAAGATGTAAGCCCAAACATAATAATCCAAGAGGCCCAAATACTAATTAATAATAAAAGTCCTAAACATGGCCTAGATTACCAAATTGGGCCCAAACCCTTCCATGGGCCTTAATCCAAGGCTAAAAAACATTCTTAGTCCAAAACACTTAAATTATAATGGCGCAACAAGGCCCTGAACATCTAAGCCCAAACTATGGCCCAAACCGAAAACCAAAGATTCGAGGCCCACTCTAAAGAGTATGTGGGGCGTACCCAGCTTGTAAGTATAGTGTACTATCCTTAATGCTTGTACGCCCAGTGTACCCTCACATACAACCAACTTCCATATTAAGCTCTTATTCAATAAAGACTTTACTCCACAACCTATATATGACTTCCTTGGATTGATTTATCATGTAAAGTTACTAACATTACGTTCATGCATGGCTAAAAGAAGATCTTAAGCTTAAAGTAGACTTAATATGAGAATTAATGCATGCATGAGACCCAATACCCCATAAATTTGCCACCTTTATGCTTAAGTAACTCCCAATAAGCTTAGATCTAAAAGAACAAGTCCTTCAAACGTCTTAACTCAACAACCAACCTAAACAGGTACCAAACATAACAAATCAAGCCATAAAGAGATCAAAGCATTTACAAGACAAGGTATGAACTTGATACCTCCAAAGTCTTGTAAAAAGGGTGATGATTCTGGATCCATAGGCTCCTCGCCAAGCAAAGCACATTCACTCTTCTTTACTTCTTCACAATGGGAAAAATAACCACAAAAATCTTCTCAAGAGCTCAAAAACACCACCAAGAAGGCTTAAGGATCGATTGTGGGTTTTAGGAGGTTTGGGGGCTAGTAAATAGGCCAACTATAGGGACTTAAGGTCCTTAAATAGGGTACAACACACTAAAATTACGGTTTCCTTCAATATGCGTACGCCCAACGTAGTCCTTGTGCACCCAGCGTACGAGGACTCAGCCTCGCGAATATTCCTCCTAGTACGCTAAGCATAAACAGTGTACGCCCCACGTACCTTACTCCACACTAGAACAACCCGCCTACATCCTATGTACGCTCCGCGTACTAGTGTTACCCTTAAACCTTAAAAGTATCTGATGGCCATAACTTCTTCATTATAAATCTGATTTTGACGATCCTTATATCCATGAAAAGGTGATGAGAAGCTCTACGCTTTTATAAACTCATATGATCCTTAAGATTTACCGAACAAAAATCCAATTTCCAAAAATCGTGAGTTAACACTCTACCAAAATACCCATTGGCTCCAAGACACAAACCAAACACCCGCATCATCTAAATTACGTAACCCACACACAAATGGGAAACGATTCGGGATAGGGGGTTACAACTCTTCCCCACTTAAATTATATTTTTTCCTCAAAATCATTCCTTACTATCTCAGGCACCCAACAACTTTTGGAACACAACCACAATCTCGAGTACACAACACCATTCCCCTAGGCGACTAAGCCCAACCCTAGCAGGGCTCTTCAAACCCGAAAATAAATGAATCCTTTCCCATCCTAAAACAATCCCATACATAATAGCCACATCTACCCAACCTGAAATATGAAGTCTCGAATTGGTCTGACTCCCTGACAGACTGCCCGGACTGAACCATTACAAATTCCATTCCACTTATCTCCTAAACTAACTACTCAATTTTCTGATTACCTAAGGTGACCACTAAAAAACAAAATCACAAGTCATATGCTTCTGTTGACAACCTTTCACTTTACTAAACGGATTAGATATTACTTCGAGACAGGCTTATTCTGATGATGACAATTCCATGAATGTAATGAGCAATGCAGGATGAACTACGAGATGAACCTTCCAGGGCTGAATAATATATTGCTTCCTTTAACTGCCGAACTGACATACCACTGCTGAAATTCTGAAAGCCCATACTTGCCTGACCCCCACATAAATAGAACGAATCCAAATCACAATCACAAGATCCTGATCTCCCATCAAATCGGAAACCCTCTTTTAACCCTGAACCCTTTAACTAATACCCTTGGCAAACATATCCGTTAAGTTTTCATCCCACTGAAATGAAGACCGTGCACATAAACACCCACGGTTCACAACATGAGTTCCTACCAAGAACCAACTCAGTACCTAAATGATAACCCGAGATCCAAGGATCTACAATTGCATTTCACCTTAAACCTCCTTATTCACGACGACCCATCACTAAATTGGGATATAAAGGTTCCCAAACCATCATTGAGACTACCAATCTTGCACTTGGCCTAGCACGAGGTTCCTAAGAGTCCGAAAGACAAGGATATCCTAGCCTAGGCAACCCTCTACGCCACTCACTAGCCAAACACAACCCTGCAACCATGATACAAAACCTTAACCTAACAGTCTCTACCAGGTCTCACCTGCATTGCAATACACACACACGGCCTTGCCCTCAGGTGTTACCTATCTGGAGTGAGACAGGCCCGGCCCTGCCTCGGACCCCAATGATCCTCAACCTAAAACATAGTAATGCTCCTTAACAGTCATGTTTGATGTGCCCAAGGTGAAAACTAATCCCCCTTTACACTCACGACCACCTCAAACGAAATGTTACCTCAACTGATGAATGTTACCGTTCCCTCGTAGCTTTGCAACCAAACTAACCAACCATGGTCATACCATATTCGAATCATCTCAATCCCTAATATCCTGAGTCAAACCCACATCCAATTGCATTCCAATCAGGTGTTTAGGTTATGCTTCGAACCCCAAAGCCTTCATCATACAAGAATGTAACACCGTAAATTTCAAAACAATTATTCATTTAAATATAATGGTTTAATTCTTAAAAAAAACTTTTCTTAAAATCTCATTCATAATCAAATTACAAAACATAACTCCATTTTCACTTGCATAATAAACCAGGATCCTCAAAACATGACTCTTCCTCTGGTGTGTACAATCAAGCCGGTGCCATCCCGTGATCCTGAGAGAAACCTGAAACACATAACACAAAACACTGTAAGCACGAAGCTTAGTGAGTTCCCCAAAATACCACACATAACACATATTAGCCACTCGAGGCTATAACTTTGTTGGTCCGTGGACCCTACTCTGTGAACCTTCCGGTTCTAACTCTGTGAACCTTCCGGTTCTAACTCTGTGAACCCTCCGGTTCTAACTCTGGGAACCTTCCGGTTCTAACTCTGTGAACATGCACAGCATAAATCACATAGAAATAATGCATTACAACACATAACACACATAGCATACAAATACTCTATCACATAACTCTGGTTACCAACTCAAGGAAAAGTATAGTGAGAAGACTCACCTGGCAAGCAGGAAACAGATATCCTCACGCTTGCATCTCGAACTTGCCACCATCTATCACATAAGGTAAATGCTCTCTTGAACATAACTCTCAAGACTAGACTCTATCCTCTCTTGGCACCCTCTTAAGGGTAAAAGACCATTTTACCCCCTTCTTGGCCCAAAGGCCACATTGCTGACCAAACCCTAAAAGTCAACAAAAGTCAACGGTCAAACTTTGACCCAACTCGCCGAGTGTACTCTGGTGACTCGGTGAGTACACACATGTCCACTAACTCTTTGTCCCGCTTGGTACGTAAAGTCCCATCCTATGCTCGACGAGTCATACTAGACAGGAATCGTGGGGCCACCCCGACTCAACTCGCCGAGTCTCAAGAACAACTCGGTGAGTACCGCCTTGAAATCCAGTCCTCTAGCCCCCTCCTGACTCACTGAGTCATCCCCCAACTCGGAAAGTCTATTCACAGAGAAATTTACGTGAAACCCTAACTCTACTCGCCGAGTCTCAAGAAAAACTCGGCGAGTTCATGCCATGCACAAACTCTACTGACCTCATGAGATCAAATCTGTTTCCCCAAACCATAGATATGGCCTCCCCAAGCATGAATGTCACGTAAAGTTCGAAACTTGATGCTTGTCTAACCACAACAAGGCATCAAAAGGAGATTTAATCCAAAAAATGGCAACCTAAGGCCAATAACCCCAAACAGGTTCATAAACTCCAAGGGTTAGGGTCTCTGGACCTCTTTGATTCCAGATCCAAGGCACAAACTCGTAGAGGGACCTTTTGCTCCACATAATCACTCTCCAAAGGGGTTAGAAAACCCTAAATCTAATGATCAACACCAAAACTGAAGGAGGTTCGAACCATTACCTCAAAATGATGTCTCTGAACTCTGGAACTGCTTGAATTGCACCTCCTCTTTGCTCTTGTCACCTTCCTCTTGCTAAACCAAGGGTTCAAGGATCAAAAAGTGACTTCTTCTCCCTCACAACGATTTTGCTCACTTAGGGCTCTCTCAAGAGGCTGGTAGCCGCAATGGGAGGCTATAAGTGCCCTTAAATAGGCTCCAAACCCAGGGGATTAGGGTTTCATTAAACAGTGTGGACTCACTGAGTCCACTAATGGACTCTCCGAGTCCGGACGTGAACCCGGATGAACATCCGCAACCCTACTCGGCGAGTCTTGGCTCTAACTCGCCGAGTTCCTCATCAAACTCCAAAATAATTAAATAAAAATATATACCTGGGAAATCAGGATGTTACAATTCTCCCCCACTAGAATCAGACTTCGCCCTCGAAGTCTCACTCTGGAAACAACTCCGGATGTTGCTCACGTATCTCGCGCTCCGGCTCCCAAGTAAGCTCTAACCCCTTCCGGTGTTGCCACTAGACCTGCACCAGAGGCACCTCTTTGTTCCTCAGAACCTTGATCTTTCGATCCCGAATAGCCACCGGTCTCTCAATGAAGTTCAGGCCCCCATCCACCTGAATATCCTCTAATATCACTACTGCCGACTCATCAGCTATACACTTTCGCAGCTGCGACACATGGAAAGTGTCATGGATCTAACCTAGCTCTGCAGGTAGCTCCAACCGGTAAGCTACCCTGCCTACCCTCGCGATCACCCGAAAAGGACCGATATATCAGGGCCCCAACTTGCCCCTCTTCCTGAATCGGATCACTCCTTTCCAAGGAGAGACCTTCAGGAGTACAAAGTCATCAACCAAAACATTTCAAGCTCAGACCGGCGCCTGTCCGCATAACTCTTCTAGCGACTCTGAGTGGTCAACAACCTCTGCCTGACCTGCTGTATCTACTTTGACGTCTGAAGCACGATCTCTGTACTTCCCATCACACGTTGCCCTACCTCTCCCCATCAAATGGGGTCCGATACCTCCTTCCCTACAACAGCTCAAAGGGTGGAATACTGATGCACTAATGATGGCTGTTGTTGTAGGAAAACTCTGCGAAGGGCAAATACGGGCCATAATCCCCCCCCCCCCCGAAATCTAATACACATGCCCAAAGCATATCCTCGACCGTCCGAAACGTTCGCTCGCTCCGAAGTGTCCACAGACATCACCATGGCAAACTCTAGCTCATTTCTCATATTCATCTTTGATACCGAGCACCAGGTCAGCTTTTGGCCCCACAGCTGAACCCCCAAAGGTCACACATAACATGATCCAAAATATCTCACTAACTTCCTCCCCGTGACCAATATCACGTCCCAGTGACACGCAACTCATGAAATTCCCTTTCCCTCATAAAAAATACAATCCAATCAAAGATCAACTCAGCTCTAACCTCTGGCGTCTATTGCGCATATTCTACCGTGTGCCTCGCTGACCCTCCCGACAGAGATGGAGACCCCAGTCTCGCCCCGGTTGAACCACTAGGCTCCATAAACTCAACACTAGGGCTACTCAAGCCTAAAACTCTTCTGCATCATGCACTTATCGGAGAACACTCCATCATCATACTCTCTTGTCGGCTAGTGGGTACTATGGCTTCCCGCAACATTACGACAACCTCTGACTAGTGATAATACGGCTCCCCGTAGTATCACAATGCCAGCTAACTAGTGAGTACTACGGCTCCCCGTAGTACTACGACTCCCTCCCTCTGACTTGTGAGTACTACGGCTCATTGTAGCATCACAACACCCTCTGAATGGCGAATACTACGGCTCCCCATAGCATCACGACTCTCTCTCTCTCTCTCTCTGTGTCTCTATGACTTGTGAGTACTACGGCTCCCCGTAGCATCATAACACCCTCTGAATGGTAAATACTACGGCTCCCCGTAGCCTCACCCTATACTATCATTCTCATTACAACGCCACACTATGTTCACTAACTCATGCACCGAAGACTATCATAGATAGTTACACACACACTTGCCCCGATATGCATTACAGACTCTGGCGACAACCGCCATAACACAGAACCTACCTCTGCGGAGATCCACTTCCTTAAATAATCCCTTTTGATGACAATACACGAAGGGCTCCCATTGGAATTGTAGATACATGATACATCACTAGTCGTCTTAAACCCAAGACTCTAAATAACTCCGAAATCGGGACACTATACACGGAAACCACGGAACACCATAACAGAGCATCACAATGTCCTGTCTCTACCACTGATTCCCTTACTCCCAGCACCATACACATACATCAATACATTTCCTCTTAATTCCATAATAATTTCCTATTTCACTCAATGTGCAACTTCAGTGCATCCAAACACTCAATTGGAATACAAGGAAGGCGCTAACTCCTCAGAACACACTGATGATCCTCCAAAACCCTTTCCACTACTGCTCAAAATCCAAGCAAGAATACACATCCCAGCCCGGGAGTTGGCTACTCAACAATCTTCTACCCATATTTCCACCCAGAAGTTCTCAACTGCCCATACCATCATTACGAGTCTTCCACTTGAAACGACTCTGACCACCACCAGATTCCTGACCATTGACCACCCGCCGTGGAGACACCCATCCTTCTCTCAGACATATACCACATGCATTATCTCGCCCTGCACCTTTCCTTGATCACCAATGACCCTGATCTCATGAATTCAAGTCGCAGGTTTCTGTATCCAACCCCTAACCGCTCTTGCACAAATCTCTGGTTCTCTCAATAAACCACCCGGTTCTCCCCCACTTAGGGTTCGAACCATCACTATCTGACACATCAACAATCTCACAAACTATTTTCACCAGTAATAACGCACCTACCCCTGGAAAGTGCTACGCAACGCCCGATAATCCCCTTTAAGGAAATCAATCGATCTCATATACTCTGAACCTCAGATGAAATCCTCAAGAACTTCTCGTCAAGACTGCCTCTAGTCGTTCCAAGTCTCGTACCAATCCAAAATCAAACAACTCAACTGTCCAATAACATCACTGACTCATAGACTAGGCCACAAAATCATCATACTCCCCCACCTCGACTCGTCAACCGACATTCCATCACATGGATCTTCCCAAGAACAGGGACCCACTCCTATATTCAATACCCAACATAAATAGAAAAAACACTACACTGATAAACTCGAATGGACTCCCTATTGATACCTCTACAATACGCCCTACAATACTCAATTAGGTGTAACGTGGTCCTCGACTATCTCAGTCCCAACTGACTATCTGCTCATGGTAAATTACTGCCTCGCGGCACACATGCTACCTGATACTCTGATGGAAAAATCATCCTCAATGAAAACCTGCAGGGTTTACCCCCAAACCCAAAACTTAAACATCATGCCTCTTATGTTTCGCACACGAACATAAATAGCACCACCCAGGTCATAGAAGGTGACATCTCCTCTATCGACTGATTCCTCAACTCATACCGAAATTCTCCCCTCCATCTAACTCCTTACCAAAATACTCTGAAAGGATCTCGACCTCCCTCTTAAGGGACACTTCTTCGAACTCAATCATTGCCCACTGGCCTAAAACCGATAACATCTAATCTCTACCTCATCAATCATGACCGGATAACCGAAGAACCACGAGCATCATTCACTACGAACCATGGTACTCATCCCATGACATCTCTTCTCAATATGCTCCAGTGTATGGTACACGAACAATAGCATCACTCCTCCATTTGCTCCGATGTATAGTACTCGAACCATAACATCACTCCTCCATCCGCTCCGATGTATGGTACTCGAACCATAACTTCACTCCTCGATCCGCTCCAATGTATGGTACTCGAACCATAACATCACTCCTCAATCCGCTCCGATGTATGGTACTCAAACCATAACATCACTCCTCAATCCGCTCCGATGTATGGTACTCGAACCATAACATCACTCCTCAATCTGCTCCGATGCATGGTACTCGAACCATAACATCACTCCTCCATCTGCTCCGATGTATGGTACTCGAACCATAACATCACTCGTCCATCTGCTCCGATGTATGGTACTCGAACCATAACATTACTCCTGCATCTGCTCCAATGTATGGTACTCGAACCATAACATCACTCCTCCATCGGCTCCGATGTATGGTACTCGAACCATAACATTACTCCTCCATCGGCTCCGATGTATGGTACTCGAACCATAACATTACTCCTCCATATGATCCGATGTATGGTACTCGAACCATAACATCACTCCTCATTCCGCTCATTAGAACCTTCAGAATACTCCTTGTATCAAGTATGGGTCCTCTTCTTTCAGTAGTACGGGCCCATACTACCTGCCACATCTACCCATACTTTCCACACGGACTATCCCGGAGCTCCTAAGTAGCTGCTCGACCTTCTGGTTCACCAATTAAGCCGCACGTGCTCACTCCACAGCGAAATTCTCTACTCTACCAACGCACTCATCTGGCTAAGGTTACTCCCTAGGCTCTTCCTAGATTCCCACACTTCTCTGCCATCAGCTGCTGAAGAGCTCCTAATGATGCCAGCCATCTACCTCCTGAATATCATCATATTCGCTTGGTAGCTGACTCCCATCATTGAGAGTTCCACGAAGCAAGAAGCAAGCAGCATTCGAGCATCGAAGAATACATAGGACTCACTCTGGGTGATAACTCCGCTTGCTCTGCTCATCCTCGAAAGTACCACCGAACTCTGCAACTCTTCCCCTCACGGGTTCTAACTATTCTTTTGCTAAGTACCACGGTACTCATCTAGGTATCTCCCTTAGATTACTCCTCTACTCAAATCCCTTAAAGGATTCTAACTAAATATTCTCACTCATCACATACTCAAAAGCACATCGCATATACCAGCAATTCCTAGGATAAGGCATCACAATTAAGGCCACTCTAGTCCTAATATATGAAATACCTAGCCTGTCTCTAGCATGCAATAATATCTCATAAAGTGCATCATAAATATCTCATAACACAAAAGTAATGGTATTTTGGGAAATTACCGTTCGGGCTCTAGCTGATTGTACACACTGCTCTTTCTTGCTTTCTCTTCGAACGCTTATTCGCTTTTAGAAAATTATTTCTTTCAAAACTTTTCTTACTTCCTCAATTTGAGTCAAGATTTACCCAAAGGTGCATCCGAATCCCTCAAACCAAGGCTCTGATACCAACTTGTAACACCGTAAATTTCAAAACATTTTTTTATTTAAATATAATGGTTTAATTCTTAAAAACACTTTTCTTAAAATCTCATTCTTAATCAAATTACAAAACATAACTCCATTTTCACTTGCATAATAAACCAGGATCCTCAAAACATTGACTCTTCCTCTGGTGTGTACAATCAAGCCGGTGCCGCAACCTGAAACACATAACACAAAACACTGTAAGCATGAAGCTTAGTGAGTTCCCCAAAATACCACACATAACACATATTAGCCACTCGAGGCTATAACTCTGTTGGTCCGTGGACCCTACTCTGTGAACCTTTCGATTCTAACTCTATGAACCCTCCGGTTCTAACTCTAGGAACCTTCCGGTTCTAACTCTGTGAACATACACAACATAAATCACATAGAAATAATGCAGTACAACACATAACACACATAGCATACAAATACTCTATCACATAACTCTGGTTACCTACTCAAGGTAAAGTATAGTGAGAAGACTCACCTAGCAAGCAGGAAACAGATATCCTCACGCTTGCATCTCGAACTCGCCACCATCTATCACGTAAGGCAAATGATCTCTTGAACATAACTCTCAAGACTAGACTCTATCCTATCTTGGCATCCTCTTAAGGGTAAAAGACCATTTTACCCCCTTCTTGGCCCAAAGGCCACATTGCTGATCAAACCCTAAAAGTCAACAAAAGTCAATGGTCAAACTTTGACCCAACTCACCAAGTGTACTCTGGTGACTCGACGAGTACACACATGTCCACTAACTCTTTGTCCCGCTTGGTACGTAGAGTCCCTCCCTATGCTCGACGAGTCATACTAGACAGGAATCGCGGGGCCACCCCGACTCAACTAGTCGAATCTCAAGAACAACTCGGCGAGTACCGCCTTGAACTCCAGTCCTCTAACCCCCTCCTGACTCACTGAGTCATCCCCCAACTCGGCAAGTCTATTAACAGAGCAATTTACGTGAAACCCTAACCCTACTCGCCGAGTCTCAAGAAAAACTCGGTGAGTTCATGACATGCACAAACTCTACTGACCTCATGAGATCAAATCTGTTTCCCCAAACCATAGATATGGCCTCCCCAAGCATGAATGTCACGTAAAGTTCGAAACTTGATGCTTGTATAACCACAACAAGGCATCAAAAGGAGATTTAATCCCAAAAATGGCAACCTAAGGCCAATAACCACAAACAGGTCCATAAACTCCAAGGGTCAGGGTCTCTGGACCTCTTTGAGTCCAGATCCAAGGCACAAACTCGTAGAGGGACCTTTTGCTCCACATAATCACTCTCCAAAGGGGTTAGAAAACCCTAAATCTAATGATCAACACCAAAACTGAAGGAGCTTCGAACCATTACCTCAAAATGATGTCTCTGAACTCTGGAACTGCTTGAATCGCATCTCCTCTTTTCTCTTGTCACCTTCCTCTTGCTAAACCAAGGGTTCAAGGGTCAAAAAGTGACTTCTTCTCCCTCACAACAATTTAGCTCACTTAGGGCTCTCTCAAGGGACTGGTAGCCACAATAGGAGGCTATAAGTGCCCTTAAATAGGCTCTAAACCCGGGGGATTAGGGTTTCATTAAACAACGTGGACTCGCCGAGTCTGGACGTGAACCCGTATGAACATCTACAACCCTACTCGGCGAGTCTTGGCTCCAACTCGCAGAGTTCCTCCTCAAACTCCAAAATAATTAAATAAAATAATATACCTGGGAAATCAGGATGTTACAAAGAACATGCAGCGAGGCTCTAACACAACCCTAAACCTAGATCCATCCACAAGCATGCTACATAGAAGGTGTCGACCAGCTATTGAGAGTTCCCTGAACTCCTAACTCATACAACGTCCATCCTGATGGCCACTAGGGTCATATTTCCTCCCGACTAGGATGAGAAAAAGACCCTAGTTTCACATCCGATCCAACTCCCAGAAATTTCTAATTGGTACTCCCCGACTTTGACTCGTCAGAATGCTATTAACCCACAAGATTTGATCAGTTCCCAACCCTTCTATCTTTGTATGCACGAACCTACTATAATCTCTGAGATCCCAACATACTGATAACCCCGAATGATTCCCATGATACCACACCATATCCTTAAGTTCTAATGCTAGAGACTGAAAATCATAACCCTTGCTCTAAACTGGCGAATCATCACCCCAACTTCCATCCTCAAAGAATCTGTGAATTCTAACCATCTACGACCTATGTGGATATAAGAATTTTCTGACACCTACAATGACCAAACAATCCATGCAACTGGAGTGACCATCTTCTTGTTATCACTCCTTCCCTAGCAATGGTAGTAACTAAATCCTAAAGGTTCTTCCATGAACAAATGTCGATTATCCTAGAACAATCGCTAACAGGACTGAACTTTGACTTCATTGGAGAACTATCCAACTAATCTTATCATAAACCCTTCAATCAATACCCCTGAATTGATCCAGTCAAGGACCCAGAACAACAACAAAACATGTTGAAATCCTATCAGCAAGATACGAACCAGTAATGATTCATAGAATGCAGAAAATCATATAACAAATCTTGATGATATAGCCCAAACAATATTAAAGAATAGAACTAGAGATAATGATTACCCAAACCAAAAAAAAAAATTACAAGGCAATATAAATTCTGATAATAACCAGGAAGAAAGCAAAAGACAACATACCCGCAATATTGTCTGATGAAACCCTGACCCTCTCTTCCTGCCAAAGTACCTACAATGGAACCTGAGCTACCCCAACCACTAAGCATGGTCAATTCACCCTGATATGGCCTGTCTGATGATAGCAATGGCAGAATTCTACTTCCTGTGTGCATTCATGGACGAAGTGGCCCTTCCGTCCACACTTACCGCACTTAAACATGTTGTGTACATCCTCTTGTTCCCATTTATCCTTCATGCAACCACCATGAACTCTCGAGTCTCTAACTCTAGCTATGGCAATGACCAATAGCTCTGATCGATGAGTCGGACTATAAGTTTGCCTCCTCTTTCCCAGCTGTCTATCCGACCATCCCATTAATTGCCTAAATAGCCGAGATCCGACCCTCGAAGCTGGTGACCAACCTATCAGCGACATGCCCAAAGATGTCAGGTAATTCCTCATATAGGGCTAGCGAAACCTCCATGGAGATCCAATCATGGAATCAAACCTCCTGGAAACATGGCGCATGACCCACCTCTTATCCTAAATGTTGAGAAATAGAAATAGAATCCTCCTTCCTGAAGGATTCTAGGGATCCTCAAGCTTTAAGCTCCAGATGAGCCCCTAACAGCCCTGATACCATCTCAGCCCAAAAGTCCCTGATATGACCATCCAATAGCTCCAAAATCCCTTCCTTGACTGAACCAAAGATCACAGGAGTCCATTCTAGAATACCGAAGGTAATATTCGACGAGATAAGCTCCCTCATGCGCTCATCATTCCGCTTAGTACCTGCACCTAATTCGGAACCTGAACCCCCTTCCTGAGTGCTCAATACCATACTGAAAAATAACAAGCAAAAGATCAGAACATACCTAAGAATCCTCATCCCACAGGCTTCCTGGATTCTCCAAGTCTCTCCGCGGTTCGAGTATCGATCATGTGCTTTCAATAGTACGGGCCCAATACTACCTTCCACACCTATCCATACTTTCCTCAAGAATCATCCCAAATCCTCTAAGGCACCTTCTTAAATCCTGTAACGCCCGTGTTTCTAGGCTTGCCATTTTTAGCAATGTAATAGTCTAGGTTAACCTTGTAACTCAACTTGAAATAATAAGAATGTATTATTTGTGAATTATTTGAATTATGTGATTTATGTGTGTATTTTCTTAATTTTTATAATTTAATAAATTAAGAATAAAATAAGCGTCAAAATTTAAGTGTGAGATAAGCCCGACATCTTTGCATAAAGTTGTAGTGGTCGAAACAAGGATTTCGGAGATATAAGGAATGCCAAAATCCGAGTTATAACGAAGAAGTTATGACCTGTCGAAGTTTCGCGACAGAACCGACACGACGCCGAATGACGTAAAATATGAATTTAAGATAGAGCGATATTTAGCCTTAGCGATCTAAACGAAAGTCTTAGATTTCGTTAAACCGAGAGCGTGCATAAAAGGAACGCCCAAATCTGACTTCGTATGAGGAAGTTATGATTTTATGAAGTTTCGACTTAGCAGTATGCAGCCCGAATACTCAATTTGAGATCGAGCAGTTTTTAGCCGAAACAATCTAAATGAGAATCGAAGATCTTGTTGTTAGTAGCGAAACAATGAAAAGTTAGGCGAGAACGGACGTCAGACGAAGAAGTTATGAATTTATAACGAAGTTTTTCTCTCCCGGCCTTCTAAAAATAAATAATAAAAATAAAAGTCAAAATTTGCCGACGGAGTCTAAATGAAAGTTGTAGAGTATAATCTGACCTTCGCGTGGATATAAAGAACGTCGAAAACGGAGCTCGTATGCGAAAGTTACGCAATTTAGAAGTTTGACAAGTCAATTACGCCCCGCGTAATTTGAGTACGCCCCCCGTACTCAGTCGGATGCAACTTGTCTGACCAATACTCGAGTGCCACCAGTCGACGCACGCAGTGACGTCAAAGTACGCCCCGCGTAACCCGAGTACACCCCGCGTACTGAGTACGCCCCGCGTAATTTGAGTACGCCCCGCGTAATCCCAGACCCAGCAGCCTATAAATAGAACTCGAATTCAGCCATTTTCTCTTGTTCAAACTCTTCCCTCTCTCTAAGTTTTGCCTCGATTTGCGTGCCGTTTATACCCCAAAGCCCCGGTAAAATTCCCGAGCCCCGAAGTAAGATCCGAAGCCCCGAGAATCCCGAAGAGCGTTATTCCCGAGCCGAAACGCTGCCCGCGAGGAGCCCGGTTTTGTGAAGATCTTCCAGATCTACGGAGAAACACCTCTTCTGCAAGCCGTAGTGCTGCCCGATCATCTTTTGATCAAGTGAGTGTGTAGTTATTTTCATTCCAACGCAATATTATGAAGTATTTTCTATAAAATACGTGTTATTTGTATATATTTGGTTGTTATACGTGTGAGTGTATATTCACTCTCTTCTATCTTACAGATCTGATGTATTCTTTATGAAATACGTGTTATGTGTGTATGCCTCATCTGTTATGTGGAATATGTATTGCTTAAAGCATGTTATACAGGTTTTTAAACTATGTATAAAAATGTATATTTTTATCTACTAATATGTTGGGTAGAACATGGGTAGATAATTGGTGTGTAATAAACAGATGAGAGGCCTCGGTGTTATTGGTGTTATTCTAGTCATTCAGCAGAGTATGGATGACGACCACGGACTATTCTAGACTGTCCTGTGGAACACTAGCAGGCTCATTACCTGTAGGTGTTGTGAACGACGTGTTCACCGGTGTACTCTATCCCCCACATGGTTGCCTTTAGGACACTTAATGTTGAGGAAGCCCCTCTGCAGTAATGTCCGTCCCGATGAAAAATCCTGAAATAGGTTCCTTATAATAGACGTTATTTTTAGGAACATAAGGTGAGGATAACGGGAATGGGTAATCGGGTTTATTGTTGATTGTTGAAATTAAATATAATTATTGTGGGTTAAAAACCCTATATGCTCACCAGGCTCCCAAGCCTGACCTACTCAGTTGATTTATTTTACAGGAAGTGGCGCAAGAGCTTAAGATGGGCGAACATCAAGTTGTTTTTGTTTACAAGTCTGTATATGTATATATTTGTTGAACAACTTGTAATGTTATCGTTTATGCTTTATGACCTGTATCGGAACATGACATCCCGACTTTTGATTATGAAATGAAATCATATTTCTTTATGAAATGTTTTGATAAATATCTATTTTATCATGTTTTGTTTTTTGGAACAAATTCCGCATCTCTTTTAAAATTAAAAGGATTTACTCTGAAAATTATTTTAAAAAGCATAAATGAAATCGGTCTTTTCTGGCCGAGATTTTGGGGATGTCACAGTTGGTATCAGAGCATTAGTTTAAGCGAACTAGGAATTTGTAGGATTTCTAAACTTAAACTTAGCATGCTAAGTGGAGATTGCGAGGTGTGTGTCTGTTGGATCTTAGACACAAGCACTAGTTTATTTTAGGAAAGTTGCCTAAAATGCTTTTATGTGCTAAATGTTGTATGTTGCCATATATGATATTGTTTGTTCGGATCTACGGTCTATTGCCAACCGGATCTGAAGGTTTATGTGTTTAGGATTCTAAGCGTATATGTACGATATTAGAACTAGCATGTAATCATTTGGAGTAATAAGGTGAAATTATTCGGTGTATAGATCAAAATGGTGAGAACAAGAAGCGGAGTTGGAAATGCTAATGAAAACAGGAATCAACCACCTGTAATCGAGCAAGTACCTGTCGTAGCTGCTGCACCTGAGCCGATAACAATGGTTGGTGTACAAATGATGATTCAAATGATGTTGGATCGTCAGATGGAAGAAACAAGACGCCTGCTTAGGCAGAATCGTGAAGAACCATCAATTCAAGCGGAAGAGCCCGAGGAGAATGGAGGGCAGTCTGAAGGAGAAAACTTTAGTGGGATCATTGGTCAAGACGAACAACCAGTGGTTAGACGCAATAACCAGTATGGAGGAAATGATGGGCGTGGGTGTAAGTACAAGGATTTCATGGCGTCCAAACCACCATGTCTATCCGGAAGCCCGACGCCGGTGCAAGTTATGGATTGGGTCTCCGAAATGGAGACTATGTTTGAAAGTTGCGAATGCAGCAACATGCAGAAGACCGCTCTTGCGATCCCTCTGCTAAAACCTGGCGTGTTGAGTTGGTGGAAGCTGTTAGCTGACTCTATGCCCAAGGGAGAAGCAAGCAAAATGTCTTGGGAAGACTTTCTGGAACAACTAAAATTGCAATACTGCTCCGAGCAGGACCTTCTGGAAATCAGTAATGAGTTTCAGAATTTGAAGAAAGGGAAATTGAGCGTTACTGAATACGCTACAAGTTTCACGGAAAAGATGAAGTTTATCCCATATTTGGAGCCTACAGAACTCTCTAAGGTCAACAAGTTTGCCCTTGGACTACCAGCGGACTATGGTCCAATGGTTAAGCAAGCAACCACATTGAAAGCCGCCATCTGGGCTGCTAGAAATGTTGAGACCCAGATCAGGGAAAAAGGTCTAGAAAGGTCAGAGGTTGGTGAGAAAAGGAAAATCGATGGATTTTCAGGGTCCAGCAAGAAAAGTAAATTCTCGAAGTCTAGTTCGAGAGGAAGTGGAGGAAAGGTAGAGGCGAAATGGTGCGACAAGTGCAAGAAGAAGCATCATGGGAAGTGTGGCGGGGAAACCACATGCTACAAATGTGGAAAGCCAGGGCATTATGCCAACGAATGCACCTTCACCAAGAATGTTTGTTATGGTTGCGGTGAGGAGGGTAACATCTCAAGAGATTGTACGAAAAAGAAGGAAGCAGCAAGACCCAACATTCCGCCAAAGCCAAAGGCGAGAGCATTCCAGATGACACTGGAAGCTGCTAAAGATGAAGCTGATGTTGCTTCAGGTACCTTTCTCGTTAACAAATTGCCTGCCCAAATTTTATTTGATTCTGGAGCCAACTACTCCTTTATATCGCATGAATTTGGTAGAAAACTAGCTTTGCCTATTGTGAGACTAGATAATGCTTTATTAGTCGAAGTTGCTAGTGGCAAGATTGTACCTGTTAGCCATCGTATGAAAAACATTTTAATTGATTTGAATGGGAATAAGTTCCACGATGAATTATTACCTATAGAACTTAATGGTTTCGACATCGTTTTGGGAATGGATTGGCTTAGTGCCAATGATGCCGAAATTTTATGCAAGAAGAAAATAGTGAAAGTGAATTCGCCTGGAAAGGAATCGTTTATGGTGTATGGAGATAAACGTAGAGTAAATTCTGGAATCATTTCTCTAATGAAAGCCAGAAAATGTTTGACCAAGGGATGTACATCATATTTAGCATTCGTGATCAATGCTAAGAAGGAAAAGAAGGTGATGCAAAATATTCCTGTTGTGTGTGATTATCCGGAAGTATTTCCCGAAGATCTTCCTGGATTACCGCCCGATCGACAAGTAGAATTTCGTATTGACTTGTTGCCCGGAACAACGCCAATTGCAAAAGCACCTTATCGATTAGCACCGACGGAGATGAAGGAGCTAATGATGCAACTTCAGGATTTATTGGACAAAGGTTTCATTAGACCTAGTACATCACCCTGGGGAGCTCCGGTGTTATTCGTAAAGAAGAAAGATGAAAGCATGAGGATGTGCATTGATTACCGAGAGCTGAATAAGGCAACAATAAAGAATAGATATCCGTTGCCGAGGATTGATGACCTATTCGATCAGCTACAAGGTTCAAGTTATTTCTCAAAGATCGACTTGAGGTCAGGATATCATCAACTAAAAGTAAGAGAGCAGGATATAGAGAAGACTGCATTCAGAACCCGATATGGACACTATGAGTTTTTGGTTATGTCGTTTGGACTAACCAATGCTCCAGCAGCATTCATGGATTTAATGAACAGGGTTTGTAATCCGTTCCTTGATAAATCTGTGATAGTGTTCATTGATGACATTCTGATTTATTCAAAAAGCCAAGAGGAGCATGGCAGACACTTGCGAGAAGTTTTGGAAGTCTTGAAGAAGGAGAAGCTGTATGCGAAGTTCTCCAAATGTGATTTTTGGATTCGAGAAGTCCAATTCTTGGGTCACGTGGTCAACCAAGAAGGTATAATGGTTGATCCAGCAAAGATTGAAGCTGTAATGAAGTGGGAACAACCAAAAAGTCCCACGGAGATTCGAAGCTTTTTAGGATTAGCCGGATATTACCGAAGGTTTATCCAAGGCTTTTCTTCGATTTCTAGTCCATTAACAGCTTTGACCCACAAAGGAGCTACTTATGCTTGGAGTGATAAGCATAAAGAAGCATTCGAGAAGCTAAAGAAGAAACTATGCGAGGCACCGATACTTTCTCTACCCGATGGAGTTGAAGACTTCGCTGTTTATAGCGATGCGTCTGGTGTTGGATTGGGTTGTGTTTTGACCCAAAGAGATAAGGTGATCGCGTATGCATCTCGACAGCTGAAAGAGCATGAAAAGAACTACCCGACTCATGATTTGGAGTTGGCAGCGGTAGTTTTCGCTCTGAAAATATGGAGGCATTACCTCTATGGCACGAAGTGCAAACTTTTCACTGATCATAAGAGTCTCCAATATCTCTTTAGTCAGAAATAATTGAATATGAGGCAACGACGCTGGCTGGAACTACTTAAAGACTACGATTGTGAGATACTTTACCACCCTGGTAAAGCCAATGTTGTCGCTAATGCTCTCAGTCGGAAAGTCAATCTTGAAAAGAGAAGGCCAAGAGCGTTGAGAATTGAAGTTGTCTCAACCATTTTGGAAAGTATAAATAAAGCTCAAGAGGAAGCTTCAGAGAAGAATGACCGAAAGGAGGAACGTTTGGGCAAAACGTTGGTGTTCGGTGTAAACAGTCACGGACTGAAGGTGTTCCAAGATCGGATTTGGATACCTAAGACAGGAGGAGTCAGAGATCTTCTGATGGAAGAAGCTCACAAGACCATGTACTCAATTCATCCCGGTAGCACTAAAATGTATAGGGACCTGAAACCCTATTATTGGTGGCCGACGATGAAGCTCGACATTGCGAAGTATGTGGCCGAGTGTGTCACTTGTGCAAGAGTCAAGGCACAACATCAGAAACCGTACGGGAGTTTAGAACCATTGCCTGTGCCTATGGGTAAGTGGGAAGACATTACTATGGATTTTGTCACTAAACTGCCCAGAACAAAGAATGGTCACGACATGATTTGGATGGTCGTTGATCAATTCACTAAGAGTGCGCATTTCATAGCAGCCAACGAGAAATGGTCTATGGAAAAGCTTGCGAATTCTTACGTGAAGGAAATTGTGAGACTTCACAGTGTTCCGCTAACAATTGTGTCGGATCGTGATAGTCGTTTCACCTCAAGATTTTGGAAAAGTCTACAAGAGGAATTGGGTACCAAGTTGTGTTTAAGTACAGCTTACCATCCGCAGACTGATGGTCAGAGCGAACGGACGATACAAACACTTGAATATATGTTGAGAGCGTGTACCTTGGAATTCCTAGGTAATTGGGATGAACATTTACCTTTGGTAGAATTTTCCTATAATAATAGTTTTCACTCGAGCATAAAGATGGCACCTTATCAAGCCTTGTATGGACAGAAGTGTCATACGCCGTCTTGTTGGCTTGAGGCTGGGGAAAAGCAGTTTATGGGGCCAGAGATAGTCCATCAAACTGCTAAAAAGTTGAAAATAATTAGGGAGAGAATGTTAGCAGCTCAGGATCGTCAAAAGAGTTATGCTGACAAAAAGCGAAGACCGATGACTTTTGAAGTTGGAGATTCGGTTTTGCTTAAAGTCTCGCCGTGGAAGGGACTTATAAGATTTGGAAAAAGGGGAAAGTTAAGTCCAAGGTTTATTGGACCGTTTAAAGTTCTTCAGAGGATTGGGAACCAAGCTTACAAGCTCGAACTACCAGAAGAACTGAATGGAATTCATAACACTTTCCATGTGTGTTATTTGAGGAAGTTCACGGGAGAAGTTCCCGACATAATTCCACTTTCAGAGTTGAGGATCGATGAGAACAAAAGGTTGATTGAGGGACCGGAGGCAATTCTTGACCGAAAGACTAAGAAATTGCGACGTAAGATGGTGGAGTTAGTGCTTGTCCGATGGAAACACACGAATGGGCCAAATCTCACCTGGGAGACGGAGAGTGACATGATGAGTCGCTATCCGCATTTGTTTGCTGGTGTGTGATTCCGGGGACGGAATCATTCTAAGGTGGAGAGAATTGTAATGCTCGTGTTTCTAGGCTTGCCATTTTTAGCAATGTAATAGTCTAGGTTAACCTTGTAACTCAACTTGAAATAATAAGAATGTATTATTTGTGAATTATTTGAATTATGTGATTTATGTGTGTATTTTCTTAATTTTTATAATTTAATAAATTAAGAATAAAATAAGCGTCAAAATTTAAGTGTGAGATAAGCCCGACATCTTTGCATAAAGTTGTAGTGGTCGAAACAAGGATTTCGGAGATATAAGGAATGCCAAAATCCGAGTTATAACGAAGAAGTTATGACCTGTCGAAGTTTCGCGACAGAACCGACACGACGCCGAATGACGTAAAATATGAATTTAAGATAGAGCGATATTTAGCCTTAGCGATCTAAACGAAAGTCTTAGATTTCGTTAAACCGAGAGCGTGCATAAAAGGAACGCCCAAATCTAACTTCGTATGAGGAAGTTATGATTTTATGAAGTTTCGACTTAGCAGTATGCAGCCCGAATACTCGATTTGAGATCGAGCAGTTTTTAGCCGAAACAATCTAAATGAGAATCGAAGATCTTGTTGTTAGTAGCGAAACAATGAAAATTTAGGCGAGAACGGACGTCAGACGAAGAAGTTATGAATTTATAACGAAGTTTTTTTATCACGGCCTTCTAAAAATAAATAATAAAAATAAAAGTCAAAATTTGCCGACGGAGTCTAAATGAAAGTTGTAGAGTATGGTCTGACCTTCGCGTGGATATAAATAACGTCGAAAACGGAGCTCGTATGCGAAAGTTACGCAATTTAGAAGTTTGACAAGTCAATTACGCCCCGCGTAATTTGAGTACGCCCCGCGTACTCAGTCGGATGCAACTTGTCTGACCAATACTCGAGTGCCACCAGTCGACGCACGCAGTGACGTCAAAGTAC
The DNA here is from genome assembly GCF_052625555.1 of Lactuca saligna. Lineage (NCBI taxonomy): Eukaryota > Viridiplantae > Streptophyta > Magnoliopsida > Asterales > Asteraceae > Lactuca > Lactuca saligna. Next base: position 238,303,771 of record NC_136421.1, read on the forward strand.
GCCTCGCGTAACCCGAGTACGCCCCGCGTAATTTGAGTACGCCCCGCGTAATCCCAGACCCAGCAGCCTATAAATAGAACTCGAATTCAGCCATTTTCTTTTGTTCAAACTCTTCCCTCTCTCTAAGTTTTGCCTCGATTTGCGTGCCGTTTATACCCCAAAGCCCCGGTAATATTCCCGAGCCCCGAAGTAAGATCCGAAGCCCCGAGAATCCCAAAGAGCGTTATTCCCGAGCCGAAACGCTGCCCGCGAGGAGCCCGGTTTTGTGAAGATCTTCCAGATCTACGGAGAAACACCTCTTCTGCAAGCCGTAGTGCTGCCCGATCATCTTTTGATCAAGTGAGTGTGTAGTTATTTTCATTCCAACGCAATATTATGAAGTATTTTCTATAAAATACGTGTTATGTGTATATATTTGGTTGTTATACGTGTGAGTGTATATTCACTCTCTTCTATCTTACAGATCTGATGTATTCTTTATGAAATACGTGTTATGTGTGTATGCCTCATCTGTTATGTGGAATATGTATTGCTTAAAGCATGTTATACAGGTTTTTAAACTATGTATAAAAATGTATATTTTTATCTACTAATATGTTGGGTAGAACATGGGTAGATAATTGGTGTGTAATAAACAGATGAGAGGCCTTGGTGTTATTGGTGTTATTCTAGTCATTCAGCAGAGTATGGATGACGACCACGGACTATTCTAGACTGTCCTGTGGAACACTAGCAGGCTCATTACCTGTAGGTGTTGTGAACGACGTGTTCACCGGTGTACTCTATCCCCCACATGGTTGCCTTTAGGACACTTAATGTTGAGGAAGCCCCTCTGCAGTAATGTCCGTCCCGATGAAAAATCCTGAAATAGGTTCCTTATAATAGACGTTATTTTTAGGAACGTAAGGTGAGGATAACGGGAATGGGTAATCGGGTTTATTGTTGATTGTTGAAATTAAATATAATTATTGTGGGTTGAAAACCCTATATGCTCACCAGGCTCCCAAGCCTGACCCACTCAGTTGATTTATTTTACAGGAAGTGGCGCAAGAGCTTAAGATGGGCGAACATCAAGTTGTTTTTGTTTACAAGTCTGTATATGTATATATTTGTTGAACGACTTGTAATGTTATCGTTTATGCTTTATGACCTGTATCGGAACATGACATCCCGACTTTTGATTATGAAATGAAATCATATTTCTTTATGAAATGTTTTGATAAATATCTATTTTATCATGTTTTGTTTTTGAGAACAAATTCCGCATCTCTTTTAAAATTAAAAGGATTTACTCTGGAAATTATTTTAAAAAGCATAAATGAAATCGGTCTTTTCTGGCCGAGATTTTGGGGATGTCACAAATCCATACTCCAAGCACTCTCTAACCAACACAACAAAACCCACTGAAGCATTCCCTAGGCTTTCCTAGGACCTGACTTCACCCTGCCATCAGTTGCTGAAAAACTCAACATAATGTTAGTTAGCTACTTCGTGAACATAATCACATGTGATGCAACAAAGCTCAGATAATCCTTCGAGTAAAAGACTCATCCTTACAATGGTTAGACTCAAATGAGAGCTACACAATAAGGTCAAATGAATCACTTTGATATTATTCAATCTGTATTACATGTAAATTAACATGTTCACTTAATAGCTAACTCACATTACTTAAGATTCCCACAAAGCATATAGCAATAAGCATTCAACTAGTAGCACTCCAATCCATTAAATGAACAAGGAACATTCAAACTCGCACACCAGAACTAATGCTAGAAACTTCCACCCTCATTGTCGGTTGCCTTATGCATGCAAATTATACATAGAGCAGGATCAAATAGACAGTCGAATAGACTCCACCCCAGGACCACAACCAAATGAGGAATAGGAAAGAAGGCCAAATCAATTAGTCTATGGCTATAAGATCCTAACTTTATACAAGTTTTAAAGGAAACACTTAGCAATTACAGATACCAATAGCCATTCCTATTCCAGCATAGCATCCAATTCTCCCAAGGCTAAAAAGCACCACATATCAGGCCAATCTATCACTAATTAATCAGCACTAGCATGCAAGTCTACCACCTCACACAATAGGCATACAAAGGCATCTCTCCTTATCCCTAACTAGCATGCTATCTACAAATCAAATCATATCAGATAATATGTATGGCTATTTTGGGAAAAAATCAAAATTTACTTGAGCTCGGTTGAATGCATGCATTCACCCCCTTTATTTACAAAAAAAAAAAAATCATTTTTGGAAATTTCTTTCCTTCTACAATTTAAAAAACACGTTTTCTTTTAAGAAAATCACCAACTCCTCATTTTATGTCCAGTCATACTCGAGAGTGTGCTCAAATCCCTCAAACCAAGGCTCTCATACCAACTTGTAACGTCCCAAAAAAAGACCCAAAAATTTAATTTTTAAATTAATACAACCAGTATTCCAGAAACATCATTATAAGAATCCAGATAAAACAAATATTTTAATCATTACATCATATCAAAGTAAGTTAATAAATTGTGGAACAAGGTGGTATGTACTATACAATCATCCCGATCTCTTCCCTTTGAAAATAGAAGGACCTGAAACATAAACTGAAAATCGTAAGCACAAAGCTTAGTGAGTTCCCTAGAATACCACATATCAATACATACATTTTCCATGGGCTACCCCCATGTTCTTTTCCTTGAAATTCCATAGGCTACCCCCATGGTCTTTCCTTAAAATGCCATGGGCTACCCCATGGTCCGACATCCAAGTGTCATGGGCTACCCCCATGGTCTTTCATACAAATGTCACAGGCTTCCCCCGAGGTCTTCCATGCAAGTATTACAGAGACAACTAGCATTCCACATAACAAGTAATGGGTTGGTATTGGTGCCTTCGACCCATGGATATAGTGAGAAAACTCACATTGCACTGTTTAACCACACCGATAACTCCCCGATTGTTGGTCTGGAAAATCCCCTAACTATCAATATCAAATAACATTCGATTAACAATTGGATTCCAATCCATAACCATCGGACCAAAATTAGGGTAAATGACTAATTTACCCATTCCGTAGTTTGGAACATGACTTAAGCCCAAACCTAATAATCCAAAAGGCCCAAAATACCAAATAATCATACAAGACCCAAACATGTCCTAATTTTCCAAATTGGGCCGAAACACTTCCATGGGCCTTAACCCAAGGTTAAACGACATTATTAGTCCAAATCACTTAAATTCTGATGGCCCAACAAGACCCTGAACATCTAAGCCCAAACTATCGCCCAAACCGAAGACCAAGGATCCGAGGCCCGCTCTCCTCAGTACGAGGGGCATACTCAGTTCGTACGGGCAATGTACTTAACTTAGGGCTTGTACGTAAAGCTTACCTGCTTGCACGCCCATCATACCCTCGCATACAACCAACTTCCATATTAAGCTCTTATTCCATAAAGACTTTACTCCACAACCTGGATCTAACTTCCTTGGACCGATTTATCACGTAAAGTTACTAAGTTTACGTTCATGCATGGCTAAAAGAAGCTCTTAATCTTAAAAAGGACTTAATATGAGACTTAATGCATGGATGAGACCCAATACCCCATAAAGTTGGAACGTTCATGCTTAAGGAACTCCCAATAAGCTCAGATATAAAAGAATAAGTCCTTCAAACATATTAACTCAACAACCAACCCAAAAAGGGACCAAAACATAACAAATCAAGCTATACATATATCTAAACATTTACAAGCCAATGTATGGACTTGATACCTCCAAAGTATTGCAAAAAGGGTGATGATTCTGGATTTATAGGCTCTTCACCAAGCAAAGCACATTCAGTCTTCTTTACTTCCTTCATAATGGACAAAATAACCACCAAAATCTTCCTAGGAGATGAAAAACACCACAAAGTAGGCTTAAGGGTCGATTTGGGGTTTTAGGAGGTTCGGGGGCTATTAAAGAGGCCATCCCTAGGGATTTAAGATCCCTACATATGGTACAACACACTTAAATTAGGGTTTCCTTCACTCCTCATACGCCCAGCCTACACCTCGTACGCCCATTGTACGAGGCCTCGGCCTTATGAATATTCCCTCCTGGTATGCTAAGCGTACACCAGTGTACACCCCGTATACTTCACTGCGCACTAGAACACCACACATACACCCTCTATACGCCCCACGTACTAGGGTTACCCTTAAATCCTTAAATACTCTGAAGGTCATAACTTCTTCATTAAAAATCAGATTTCGACGATCCTTATATCCATGAAAAGGTAACGAGAAGCTCTAGGCTTTTATTAAATTATATAAGGAAAAGGTAACGAGAAGCTCTATGCTTTTATCAACTTATACTCGCCTTAAAATTTCCCAAACAAAAATCCTATTTTCAAAAAGCCCGAGCTAACACTCTACCAAAATACCCCTTGGCTCCAAGACACAAGCCAATACTCGGATCATCTAAATTACATCACCCACACCCAAATAGGAAACGATTTCGGATAAGGCATTACAACATCAAAAAAGAACAAAGAGTAACTAGGTTTCATACCATAATTTAAATTTAAAACTATAAATGAGAATTAAACAATAATAAAATATACATCTTTATGTTGTTATGTTTGAAACAAAATTAATATATAAAAGGGGTATGGGTCATGGGTCATGTGTTAGTTGCTTATAGTGTCATGATAATACCCATGGATGACATATGGGTTATGGTTCATCTGTTAGTTGCTTATAATGTCATGGTAATAGCCATGGATGACATATAGGTCATGGGTCAATGTGGTAGTTGGTTATAGTGCCATAGTAATACCCATGGATAACATATGGGTCATGGGTCAATGTGGCAGTTGGTTGTAGTGTCATGGTAATACCCATGGATCACATATGGGACATGGGTCATGTGTTAGTTGCTTATAGTGTTATGGTAATTAACATATACTTTACTTTTAATTATAATAATCATTTGTTGTGTAATTGCTCTGAATAACATTTACATGCATGCTTTTGTTTATAACATCATAGTAACTTTCAAAATGTTGTTTAAATGTTAATACACAATATTTGAAGAAGAATTGAATAAACTTATTGGGGATATGGATGAATAGAAGCTTGCAGTTGAAGTTGAGAAGAATGCACTATGGTTTTAAAACTATGTCGATGTTAATTTTATTTTTTTTAGTTTTATTATTTTTTGTTATGGTTATAATTAACTCTAATTAAGTGCTTTACCATTTTTCATATAAGCACATAAGATCGGGATAAAGAACAAGAACATATTTTACGTTTCCAAAATGACATTAAGGAAAGTCAAATTATATAGTGTATACTTTGTCAATGGTTACAAGTTTCATACAGAAGCGCATGGTCTGAATAAATCAATAATCAATAGTGGATTGTGTGTTAGTAGCCAAGGAGGTGATTATTATGGTAATGTATAGGAAATTTTAGAAGTCGTGTACCTTGGTTACCCAATTAAAACCACAGTTTTGTTTAAATGTCATTGGTACGATCCAACACCGAACATACGAGTTTAGGTTCACAAACAATATAACTTGTTTGAGATAAACTTTAAAAGAAAATACAACAAGTTCGAATCGATTGTTTTAGCCATGCAAGCCACTCAGGAGTGTTACATTCCTTACCTAAGTTTAAAAACAAACAACTCAGACTGGTGGGTTGTATTTAAAGTTAAACATCTTGGTTGGACTGATGTACATGAAAATCATCCTGAGAAAGACGTTTCTTTCCAAAAAGATGAAGTTGAATCAAATGAAATCATTATACCAACTACAGCCGATACATACAATCATGATGATTACGACATGTCAAGCAATGGTTCAGATAATGAAAATAACATTAATGAAGAAGGTGGAATGCATGAGGATGAAAATGATGGTATTCCTGACAGCGAGGGTCGTTATAAGTATAGTATGTCGATCAATGAAGAACAAGAGGAGGAGGAAGAAGAA